>NW_021680563.1:421828-511428 GCF_001412515.2 Diachasma alloeum
CCCCCCCCACCTGCGCCTCCTCGTAACCCCCCACCATCGCAGGACAGGATAACTTCTCCCAAACATCGGAGCCCAGCATCGGAGCTCATAGCCCTGAAGATGCAAACTGTAACGTTTGAACTGCGGACTGCGGCAAACATCCGGAAGCCAATCAAATCAATAATCATGGCCGCGGAAGCCTCAAAACTAAGATTGGACTATATTGCCCGATTATCCACAAATATAAGACACGTCACAGATCCAGAGAATGTCAGCTGATAAAACCTGTAGTATACTCACTCCACTCGCTAGCACACACTGGGCGAAAGGAAACCCGAAGACTTGTGGCGAAACTGTCTGGCCATCCACGAACAAGGACTCTGTGGAATGGAGCTAACACTGCCCACCATATCAATACCAAAAAATGTCACGTAACGCAGCCTTACCAATTGCTGAGTATGAACTCCCCTCGCAACGGTTCGGACATATTCACATTGATCTGGTATCGCTTTCGACATTGAAAGTTCACAAATACTGTATACCCATCGTCGACCCATTCAGGCGTTACTCAGAGGCAATTCTGGTCAAAATGAGAACACAACACCGTGATCTACGCACTCCTCTATCATTGGATTTCAAAGTTCGGCGTTCCAGCCAGAATAACATCAGACCAAGGAAGACACTTTGTTGTGACTTTCTACAGACAGCTCACTCCATTTCTGGGAATAGAACGAAAACTGACAACACCACTTCCTCCACAAGCCAATGGACTCGTCGAGAGACTCCACAGGGAACTGAAATCGGTCCTGCGCTGTCATGGAGACTCGTGGTACGACGCAAGGTACCACGACGCAAAAAAAAAAAAAAATTCTAAGAGAATTAGAATTTAGAGAGAAAAAATTTCCGCTTCACCCAGCCGGGAATCGAACCCGGGTCTCCCAGATACGCGCCGGGCACTCTTACCGACTAAGCTACCGGGAACCACAGAAATTCACTCTCAAATTCACCTCAAACACCGCCTAACCTCTAGTCCTGCTGGGACTTCGAACATTCTGGAAATGTCCTGGGACATTCAGAGCATCCCAGCAGAGTTAACATACGGAGAGAACATCCAAGTCTCTGGAGAATTTTTCACACCAACGGACAGGAGAGGAACACCAGAGCTACTACGTGACCTTCGGCGACATTTTGAACGCGTAGCACCCGCGCCCTTATCTGGGCATGGTACACGACCGACCTTCACATTCAAAGACCTGGCCAGCAGCTCTCACGTTGTCGTACGCATGCCGACGCCAGTTCAACCAATCTCCATAGACAGGTTAAAGGCATCATAGATACTGCCAGAGGGCATAGATTAACTTCCAGAGTAACCACTGTGCCAAAGCGACGAGCCCCAACAACAGCAGCAACAACAACAGGACCAACCGCAGCCAAGCACGAGTACTGCAGCTGACACTGGAAGACGGGGGAGACGCGTAACAAGTGTTGACAAACCGACAATCCATCATTACCAAGAATAGTTTTTCTTTCACTGTCACGCGCTTGAAAATTTCATTCCACATGTTTAATTAAACAACTGAAAATTTCTTCTGTTCCATGAAGAATAATTTTTCTGTTGCAGTTCTAAAAAACTTAATTTTTACGTAAGCAGGGGAGCCACGTAGCGGCTTGCTACATACACACTCATACACACGCGCTGACCACCATCAACGAGAAAAAATGAATAATAGAAACTCCTGATACAAAACTCCTCCCACTGTCTCACTCGCACTGATCGTATCACGTGTGTATTTCTGATTTATTTCATCGACTTATTCAGCCGATACCTCAAATAGTCAGTCGGCTACTGACTCCTTAGCGGATCACCCCTTTTCTTCACTTTTGTATATACTTTCAATGGCTTCTAAAATATACTCTGATTTATTAACCCTTCAGAACTCGCGCTCAGCCACCGACCTTCGTTACTCGCGTGGTGAGCGCTGCGCCGCCCGTGCTTTCAGTAACGCAGCGTTGTCACGTTCATAGGTACGCGCCGAGCGTGCGGCGAGCGGGAAACAGCAACAGCGGAATTGAAAATTTTACATCCTTCGTTACTCGCGCTGGGCGGCACGGCGCCGCTTTTACGTATGAGCCTCAACAATTTATTATTTTTCGTAGCCTTGATGGATTTTCAGCGGATAAGAACCTTGCTAATCCATTCTAAATGATTCAAGCTAGGTATTCTAATTTTTTCAATTTTTTGAAAGCTCAATTTTACAAGAGGCAAGCGAAAATTTGAAAAAGGCGGCGCGGCGCTTATAGCGCGAGTTCTGAAGGGTTAACGTAATTGCATTTGTTAGTGAATTGAATCTTTTCACAACATCTTCAATTCGTACAATACATTATTTTATTTTGGCTAGATCTAGTATATATGTATGTTCGGATGTATGAATGTGACCGATTTTTTTGCTCTTTTCACGATAACTAGTGACTCAAATTTTATGCATTTTTTAATTGCCTAGCCAACGGGCGCTTTGTCGCTAGATTAGTTTATATTATATTATTTTATTTCATTTTTTTCGCCTTTTCCGTATTCAGGATTAGATTAAGTTAACTCGACTCATTCTTATTCTTGTTATGTGTATATCCACATCAAAAGGAGTGAAAACAAGTCCACACCGTCTTCCGCTGAGAGTGCATGCAGTAAATTCATTTCGGAGTTGAGTAATGAATGGAATAAAAATTAACACCGCCATGATGTCAAAATAAACCCGGTAGTTAACATACTTCGGTGTGAAAAATAAAAATCCACTCTGTGCTCAAAATTTGACTCTGGGCTGAAAGGGAATTGAACTCCCATACAGAGTTGATTTCAACACCGAAATCTTTAACCCCTCACACTGGAGACATTAACACCGTTTTTTTTTACTTTGCAAGGGGTTAAATTAATGATATAATATAACAGTATAAGTTTTGCAACAAAATGCCTATTGCGCTCTATTGGATTTTGATTTGCAAAATTTCTCCCTCTCATTGCTATGCAATAAAACTATGAGAAAATTTTCGACAATTTTGAAGCACTCGGGGAACTACGGCTGATTATCCATGGTTGTTCTTCATTTCTCTTCTTTCCTATTTGAATTATTAGAAAAAAATGGTTATCTTAACTTTTACTATAATGTTGGAAAAAAATGGAATTTCGTAGAGTTGACTAGTAATTTTCAAGACAGTGACCCTGAATGCGATGTGGGGGAGAAATATGATAAAATTTGAGATCTCACTGAAAATTCACTGAAATGCCTCCATTTTGAGCAGCATAAAGACGGCAATACTTTAATTGATTTGAATTTTGAATTTCAGCGCCAAATAACATTGAATTTTTAAATGATTCAAAATTCAATAATATATTCGCTGGAATTGTCCCCTTTGCTATTAGAGGATTATTAAACTGAATTTTATAGTTCTCATTCATTTTCCCACAAAATTCAGAATTTTCAATGGCGAAATTTCTTGAAATTTTAGTGGAACTTGAATGTAATACAAATTTCCGAAAAGTGTACCGGAAATTATAGTTTGAAATTTTTAACAGTGTTTCCTTTTTAAGTGTTCCACGGTTTTTGTTTTATTATAAAACAAAAATCATTCGAAATCTCATTCGGGTGATGGAAAAGTTTTTCCATATGTTGTCGAAAATTTCGAAAATCTATTTTTCTCTTCATATAATAAGAGGCTATCGGTACTCCTCATTGCTATGATCAGATTCCAATTATTATCAGAGGAAACGACAATTGCACAGGTCTAAATCATGTATAGTTCTTTTGTTAAATATTAGCATTTGCGTCCGACTAGATTAATCAAATGAAAACAAAAAAGTGCACATTCGGTTTTCTGTCATTAATTTTAGATGAGTAGTGAGCCTTCCTGAAGTGTAACCTTAGCAAAATTCAATTTTTTTTTTAAAGACAATTTGAGATGAACAATTTTTAATAAACTGAATTTATCTTAAATTAGACGAATTGAGTAAAAACGAAATGAATGTCAAATTTTATATTATGAGATGTCATGCTCCTGATACATCAATGTTAATGTTTCCTCGGTCGTCAGTAAATTATTTAAATTTCATTTTTCTTCTAAATAGTTTTCCTTAAATTGGACTCAAGACAAGTAACGTTTTTGTTTATAAATTAGCAATTTGCTTCTGAATGGTAAATTTGGGAAGAAGATATCCCACCCATGAAACGTTAATATGATCCCTAAATGTTCCACAGATCTATTACAAACTCCATATGCCCTGGTTAAACATCTAACAGATGCCGACCAAATTAAGATTAAACAGGTTTAAAGTTCCACTGATCATTCATTAAACCTTGATCAAACCTTGATTAAACTCTGACTAACCTCCGACTAAATCCCGCCTAAACCCTCACTAAACCCCGACTAAACCCCAACTAAACCCTGGCTAAACTTCGACTAAATCTCTACCAGACCATGATTAAACCTTGATTAAACGCTTTTTAAGGCTATAATTTCAAAGCAAATGATGCGATCGCCACTATCTTTGAACTCGACCGAGATAACACCCAAAAGAATATTTTATTTTTTGAATGATCGTCGAAAAACTAAATTTGAAAAAAGTTCATATATATACTTACATACATACATACGGACATGATCTAAAAACAGCATATTCGAACTCCTAAGACCAAAATTAGTCATCGTCACACAAAAAAAAATGGAAATTGTAGATTTTATGAATACAATGCTTCCACTCGGAAGCAAAAAGGAAGAATCGACTAAAAAATGGAATTAAAAACCATTTTTTGATGTCGGCGGAAACTTTGAATCACTTTTTTTTCTTCAAGTATTAGAGGGATATCAATATTTTCAATTTCTATTATCTAATTTCAGTGAGAAGAAATGAAAAAAATGTAAAACCATGTGAGCGATAAAAATGGATTCTTCAATACTTCGAAAAGTCTCAAAATGGATATTTTTTCGAAAAATGAAAAAATACCCATCAATTCTGTTTCTATCCCTCTCTTTTGAACAATAAATGTGATGAATGGTACTGTTTGTAAGGATATTTTCCCGGGTTGTTCACCTAGGAAAAGTCCAAACTACTTGTTAGCTGTCTCTATCGCTCGATAATTGGGCGCCAGCCGAACCTTCATGGGACGTTCGACGAAAACCGGCTTCTGAGACAAACTCGTCCACTCAGAGGACTTTTGTGGCTGCGCAAAGAGTTGCCCAGCTAGCATCAGTGTGACATGGTAGAGTGGGCGAGGTCCACCAGGAGTATCGCATGCCAAACGTCACCAGCTTGTAATGAATAGTTAGGTACGATTACACCTGACAACTATTCCTATCCCCACTGCACTGATTAGGTCGAGGAGAGGGGAGAATTGGATCGGCGAGCGAGGAATGAGTGAAGACTCACTCTCTTTCGCTCGCTGACCACTTTCGAGATAGGTAGCCATTTATATCGTATTATTTTCGCTCTCATCGAATCATACTCTCATGAGACATTTGACCACATGGTCATGAATTGTATCATTAGTATGTTATTTATTAGTATTTTATCTGATATCATATTATTTGCCAATTGTTTCATTTAATTTACGTTTAATTTACGGCACGAAATTTTGTCTGTCTCTTTTCTTATATAATTGTATCGATTGCTATGATGATCCGTATTGCATGGTAATGAGAAGTTCATGGGCGACCTCATTATTTTTGACATGAACAATCATTAAAATAATCATTGTTGTTACTATTTATATTTATGGTAACCTATTTAGTGTTCTAAATTTTGATTCATATTGTACATCTTTCTAAATTCAAAGGAAAACGAGGAAAAACCTTCTGTTCGGAAAATAAATGATAATCCACAACATAACCTTAATAAACTTTACGTCTTTTATCCTCATAGGATTGTCTGCATCAAAAAAAAATTAATAACAAAATAAACGATTTTGTAACAAGCTATTATTCCAGGCTGGAGATTAAGCCCTACGGCCTGATTACCATTGTAACTTAAATTTACACTCGTTCTGGAGGTTCTTCATTCTCTCAGTAGGCTTCCACCTCCCCAGTATTTCGACTCGGGAGGGTTTCAGAGCTAAATGCGAATCAGCCGGGACTCCTCAGAGCCTGGGAGGCCGAGAGGCTGGTCCAACCGAAGTGGAACACTGTTACCCACTTCACGACCACCCACACTCTCGGCCACCAGTTACCGCGTCAGTCATCGCGAGTCACCGTCTCCGGCTACTCAAATGTCGGCACATGGTCGGGTCTACAGGAGGACGATCTCTACTCCAGACCCACGTGCCCATATGCTCGTCATTTGTTTCGCCGAGCCGGATAACGTCGGAAACAACAAGGTCGTCACCAAGAGTTCTGAAATAACTCTTTTCCCGTGTGGGGAATGCTTCTGCATTCCCCTACATTCGCTACCATCAGTTATGCACCTGGGTGCGCTGAGCTATTCGCCCACCAATCCCTTGGCTATCTTCCAAGCCAACACCACAGTATACGCCGGAGAAATCCTTGCGACTTCCCCGCTTGAGCGTCCGGGTTCGACTAACTCAGAATCTTACTAGGGCCTTCTCCCCCTAGTCTGGATATCTCAACGACGATAAGTCATTCCGTTACCCTATCCTAACCAATCAACCCGACGGGATCCCGGGGGCACCAGTCCTCTCACCTGGTCGTTGGTCCCTAGTCTACTCTGACATAGCCTTTAGAGTCGCCCAGTTGGACAGCCTGTACGTCGGCCCCTTTTCCCCTAGCAAATGTTGGGCGAATTCCAAAATAGTGATAGGCTAGTAACGTCCTCTAGACTTCCAGCGGCCGCGATTCCACCCAAAACCGCTATGCCTTCAGCCTGTCATCGGTCTTTGGCTCTTCTCATCCAGTCGCGGCTCTTTCAGCCCCTTCTAGATGTCGCTTCCTGTCTCTCTTATAATAAGTTTACCAGTTCTCTTTCCTATTTAAGGGGATTTCAACCCGTCTCAAGAAAATCTCGTTACATATTTTTACATTAAACATTAAAGAAGGGAATTTATATAGCGTTCCACATATTTGTGACGTCATAGGAAATGATGGGATGGGATTTAGATAAGGTAGGAAGGGAACCAGGATTATTCTCAACATAAATAACCAGAAAATTTTTACTGAAAAAAGTCGATTGTCCAGACCGGGCCTTGAACCCGGGACCTTCCGATTATGCATCGGGTGTTATCCCAACTGAGCTGTTGGGCTCAAGTCATGAATTGGAGATTGAAAATTTTTAAAAAGGGTCATCCGCTAGAAAATGGAAAAATTCGATTTTTTTTCATTTTTGTCGGTGAAAACTCGGAATCACTGTATTTCATCTTAAATATGGGAAGGATACGAATATTTTCAAGTTTTATGATCTCATTTTAACGAGAAGAAATAAAAAAATGCAAAAGAACGTGGGCCGAAAGCAATAAAAAATTTGATTTTTCAATGTCTCCTCAAAGTTTTAAAATTGATATATTTTTCGAATAATGAAAGACTACCCATACATTTTATTTCTATCCTTGTCCTTCGATATAATAAATAGAATAAATGACAACCATTAAGAATTAGAGACCAAAAATTTTGATGCGATTATTATGATGTAATAATTATTGAATGAAGAGTTCAATTGATGCTATCGTTCATACCAATTGAAAATTAAGCTTATCCAAGTACTTTGGCTTTTTTTCTGCAGAGAAGTGCTTTTCTACTTTTGGAGGAACATTAATGAAATAATTAAAAAATGGCAATTTTTGAAAATGACGAGCATTTTCTATCGATAATCTATGACCAATCAATTTTTAACAATATCAATCATTTATTCGGAATCGTAACAAATTTATCTATATTCAGAGTTTGACCAAAAATTGATTTGATGCCTAAAATCTAAGGTTTCCGAAAGTTTCAACAATTTCAATTATTTATTTATAAGCAACGACCGTGTAAAAAAGGAATAATTCGTTACAAAATGTAATGTGAATGACGCTGAATATGTATGATTTTTGACATTATTGGCTTCTGAATGAATGCCGCGTTTGGTTTCAGCATTGCGCCGACGTTTCGCAAATATTGCAGTCATTGATCAGCTGATCAATTAAAACATATGATTGGCTGACCCCCCCCCTCCCTGCCCCTACCCCCACCATCACAGGGGAAGACATAAAAGGACTACCCTCAGATATCGGAGCTCACAATCGGAGCTCACAGCCCTGAAGATGCAGACTGCAATGTTTGCGACATTTCGGCGCAATGCTGAAACAAAACGCGGCATCCATCCGGAAGCCAATAACGTCATTAATCATGACCGCGAAAGCCTTAACATTATGTATGATTTTTTCCAAATTTTTCTCACGCAATTTAATCCATAATAAATGTTATGATTGAAGATGGATGAATCTATAGTGTGGTCTGTACCACACTACAAAAGCCGCATGGATATCCTTAAGGGGAGACACTACTGAAATTTGATCACCCAATCATAAATACTTCTATTTATATATGAATGACTAATAAAAATAATACGTTGCAACATTTCTCATTAAATTTTCTATTGATTGATGCGAAACTATCATTATTTAGTTTTATGTTGTTACTTCCATAAACTCTCACAGGAATATGTCCATGTCTTCCTCGGAAACCGATTCCTCTTCGCAGCTATTTATTGAAAACTGACTGACAGGCGGAGTTGAATCGTTTCGTTTCACTATTTAGCTAATTAATAGATTCCTCTTTGGAGTTCTACGGCGTTATATTCTATAATTTTCGACATATTCGAAGGTACAAGCTGAAAAACAGTACGAACTAGTCACAGAAGCTATTTGGCTAATTCGATTGTTTCGTATTTTGTCATTTTCTAGATTTCCGAGTGATCCAAAATCTGAAAGTCATTCGATTCAAATTTCGGTCCATGGTATTGTTTATTCTAGTATTTTGAACGTAGTTTATCAATTTCAAGATGATCCGATTATTTTTACTCACTTCCTAGACCTTCAAAGTGCAAAATCGGTTTTTTCGATTTTTTCAAGTTCCCTGCCATATTGGATGGACGTAGGTGGCTCAAAATATATTTTTCGTCATATCTGCACGGAAAGTTCGATTTTCCTCCCCAAATGACGGGAGGAAAGTGGCTTATTACATTCCTCGGATTTCTGCTGTTTTTGACGATCCTCGGAATGATATAACCCACGTTCCTCCCTGCATTTACGAAGAAAAATCGAACTATACTGTGCAGTTATGACGAAAAAGAGTATGTGTACCTCGGAAAGAAACAAGACATCAAAACCCGATTGTACCTCGATTTATTACAATTCTGTAATATTACGGCACATTTCATTACAAAAACTTACCACAGACCCAATTCATTATGGCATTTTTTAATACAAGGACAATTTATTACAGCTTTTTTTATTACAGGGACAATATATTATAACGTTATTCATTTACAGGGATTATTCATCATAATTCTAGTAATAAAATTTTATTGATGAATTACAATCCTATAATGATATATCCTGAATTTAAAGTGCTGTGTGACTGTTTTTCCCGGAATTGGCAATCAATATATTGATTTTTGCGAAATAAAATAGTGGGGTGAAATTATTTGATGGTTCCACAAGAAAATAAGTGTCAGTCATTATATTGAATCCGTACTATATGTTTGTCAAGTTGCCTCTTCATGTTATATTAAGCCAAAGGAATAAAAAAATGCTTCTTCACGATGGCTATTTATTTCACAAATTACGTGAGTATTCAAAGACAAACGTAGTTTTATGGAGGTGCATTGAAGAAGTGTAATACCCTTGCCCAAACTACGTCATCTGATAAGACTGGTAATTTATTATTTTGTTATGTTTCGATATTGTAATTAAATTTACTCTACATTTTGCACTTAGTTTTTCTTCTATTTTTGAATCAGTTTATGATTGTTTTGTCATAGGTAATCTTTTGTCTGTGGGAACACACGGTCATGTGGTTAATGCAGCTCGTGTATCTAGCTCGTAAATTAATCAATAAGATTAAGAAACGAGTAAAAGGAAACGAGCCTCCCAATGCTATTGTTGGCAAGGTCATTGCTAAGGTATCGACAAGTACTGCTGCTGAGCTACCCAGTGTATATACATTGAAGAAAACTGTTCAATGACAGCGTCGGTTAATTAATCCCCAGCTGTTGACCCCAAATGCGATCAGCGAGCTCAAAATTTCAGAACCATTTCGACAGACCTTGAAAGGTGAGAATTTCTGACTTTATGACAGTGAATCGCGCAATAATCGCTATCTTATATTTGGGACGATGGAGGATTTATAACGATTAAGGTCATGCCGAAATTGGTTATCTGATGGTACATTTTCATCTGTTCCAAAAATTTTCTCTCAGTTATATACTATTCATGGGGCTTTAACGCAAACCAAACCCACTACTGAACATCCAGATTTTAAGTCTGTGCCTTTGCTATATGTACTAATATCATCGAAAAAAGAGAGTACGTATAAACGTATATTAAGAAAGCTGTGTGAAATTACTGATGAAGATATGGGGCCGGAGGTATCTATATCTGACTTTGAGCTTAGTTTCATCAATGCGGTCAAGTCTGTTTTTCCCGATACTGCTGTACATGGATGTTTCTTCCATTTCACACAAGCTTTTGTTGGTCATCTTGGGACGATTGGACTAAAGAGATGCTACAATGCTGATGATAATTTTGCATTACATGTGAAGATGCTAATGGCCCTGGCATTTGTTCCTACGGATCATGTGGGTCGGGCTTTCGATGCTTTGGTGTCTACTCCATATTTTATTGACAACGCTGATGATTTCAGGGATCTGCTGAAATATTTCAGAGAGACCTGGGTGGGCATTAATCGTCGTAATAAACGCCACATAGCCAGATTTTCACCAATGTTATGGAATTGTTACTATGCTGTAGTCAATCATGATCCCAGGACTAATAACTCGATGGAAGGCTGGCACAATAGTTTCCACCAACGTGTTGAGAGAAAGCACGAGCAGCTCGGAAAATTTATCCATGCTCTACAAGTAGAGCAAGCATCGATGGAGACGTGGGAGCAATATAATACTGGTCGGACGGTTGTTCGACGAAAAGGCAAAAGATATGTCGATTATGAATCTCAATTGTATGCGGTGGGGATGGAGTGGAATGAGGAGAATGCTGTTGTGGAATATTTGCGCGGAGTTTCTCATAATATTAACCCTTGAGTTAAAATTACATTATAATAAAATGATACTGTAAAAAAATGACAGTTTAATTAAATTGAGTTATAATAAAATGCGCCATGATTAAATTGTCGTATAATATAATGAACAGTAATGAATTGTGCGGTAGTGAAATGGAGTAATGAATTGTACTCTAGTAATCCAGGGCAATACCTCAAAACCCGCGTGTTTACTGTAATTCACACACGGGTTAGAATGTCCTGTTTTCCAGCCTTGGTGCACAATCTACTATTTTTTGCCACTACACATGAGAGAAAAATCGTACGAAGGCCATTTCTTTATTGTAGAACTTTCAAATTTCAGTAGTGTAACCCCTTAATCGGTAGTGTGGTTTCCAAGATTTTTCAATTTTTCAAAATTCCATTTCTTGATAATTACTCAAAATACAATAGTTTAAGTCGATTCAATTGTGGTTTGCAAATATTCGTTCCAATGTCAACCGATGCGAGTTCAGAAATGGTGCCCATCGCATTATTAATTTCCAAATATATATCCATAAGGAAGAGAAATCACGAAATTAAGGCTCACGAGGGTCAACTAAAAAATTCAGACATGAGCATCATAAGATTCTAAGAATCCAGATCTATAGATAGTAGGATCTAAGTAGGAGTAGGAGTGGGATCTAAGTAGGATCTATTAGTAGAAGCTAATGCACTCCGAAAGTTCAACAGGATCATCAACTGTGGCAAGATGCATTCAAGGCATGCCCTCCTTACTGAAGTGGAAAGCGACTCTCGGAGCCGAACATACAAGGTCGTGATCAAAAGTTAATCTACACCATCGTCGACGTATTCCCAGCTCATGAACAAAATTGTCGTGGCTCATCGTACTGTAGAATAAGGAGATGAAGTAATGGTTTCCCCGATCACCGCGGAAAAGTTGTTGAAAGCTTGCAAGTGAGTGCTTACCCCCAAATCCTTGGTCTGGATGGAATCGCCACTGGCGCGCTGAAGTCAACTGTTCATGCGCAGCCGGGACTGTTCTTGGATACACATAATCAGTGTTCCGAGGCGGCACCTTCCCTGCCAAGTGGAAGCAGTAAAGGCTACCATCTCGTCGACAAGTTTCTGGGTGCATCATCTATGAGAGAACACAAGTAGTAGTAACCGCTGTTAGCCGATAACCAATACGATTTTGGAGAGGCCTAACCATTCTTAATGCTGTCAATGTGGAAGACCTCTTTTAGCAGGAGATAAATTCATCGTCTAATCCAGCAGATCGGTGTGTAGCTAAACCTTAATCATGTCGAGATTAAATATCACCTGACACAATGCTTTCAGGTCATAGGTGCTTCCGGGCTTATCTTTATAGCTTTAAATATAAGGAGTCTCCAAAGGGCTGGACCTACACAAGCGAGGACAAAAATCCCAGAAAAGACAAAACCGCGACTCCTGGGAGTCTGCAGTTAGAGGAAAGATCTCCCCTAAAAATTTAAGACAATTTTTGCTTTCATAAGGCACTTTGGAATGCACCGAGCAAGTTTGCAGCAAAACTCATGAAGAAGCTCAGACAAGAGAAATACAAGCATAAAAGCAGAATAGATTCCAGATAAAAATTGAGAATTGCAGTCAGCTAGCTGCTGGTTCTCTTGCGAGGCAGAAGCCAGCTGTTGGGTAACTGAGTTGGGATGTGTTCGGGTGTGGTAGCGATGCTTAAAAACCCAGCCAGTGGCTTGCGCAGTTATCCATCACTGCTGAGTAAAATTCACCTACAAATTGGCTAGATCTGCTGGCCATGGGTAACCTTGCTCCACGGGTTCAGTCAATGTTTAAATAAATGATCCAATATATTTATTTCTTCAGTATATTATGACGAACAGTTACATATTGCCTTGAAAACTTATGACTAAATGAATAAATTGTTAATGTTGTTTAATTACATTATTATAACAAGNAAAAAAAAAAAAAAAAAAAAAAAAAAAAAAAAAAAAAAAAAAAAAAAAAAAAAAAAAAAAAAAAAAAAAAAAAAAAAAAAAAAAAAAAAAAAAAAAAAAAAAAAAAAAAAAAAAAAAAAAAAAAAAAAAAAAAAAAAAAAAAAAAAAAAAAAAAAAAAAAAAAAAAAAAAAAAAAAAAAAAAAAAAAAAAAAAAAAAAAAAAAAAAAAAAAAAAAAAAAAAAAAAAAAAAAAAAAAAAAAAAAAAAAAAAAAAAAAAAAAAAAAAAAAAAAAAAAAAAAAAAAAAAAAAAAAAAAAAAAAAAAAAAAAAAAAAAAAAAAAAAAAAAAAAAAAAAAAAAAAAAAAAAAAAAAAAAAAAAAAAAAAAAAAAAAAAAAAAAAAAAAAAAAAAAAAAAAAAAAAAAAAAAAAAAAAAAAAAAAAAAAAAAAAAAAAAAAAAAAAAAAAAAAAAAAAAAAAAAAAAAAAAAAAAAAAAAAAAAAAAAAAAAAAAAAAAAAAAAAAAAAAAAAAAAAAAAAAAAAAAAAAAAAAAAAAAAAAAAAAAAAAAAAAAAAAAAAAAAAAAAAAAAAAAAAAAAAAAAAAAAAAAAAAAAAAAAAAAAAAAAAAAAAAAAAAAAAAAAAAAAAAAAAAAAAAAAAAAAAAAAAAAAAAAAAAAAAAAAAAAAAAAAAAAAAAAAAAAAAAAAAAAAAAAAAAAAAAAAAAAAAAAAAAAAAAAAAAAAAAAAAAAAAAAAAAAAAAAAAAAAAAAAAAAAAAAAAAAAAAAAAAAAAAAAAAAAAAAAAAAAAAAAAAAAAAAAAAAAAAAAAAAAAAAAAAAAAAAAAAAAAAAAAAAAAAAAAAAAAAAAAAAAAAAAAAAAAAAAAAAAAAAAAAAAAAATTATTATAACAACTATATCCTTAAATATGAAAATGATGACTAAGAATTTTTTGGTATTTTTCAGCATATGAAAAAATTTCATTGCAAGACCGAGCGCATCAGTTGGAAAATTGTATTGAATTTTTATTGAAATTGCATTGAAAATAATATTTGTTTTTCCCTGGGAGAATCTCCCAGTTTTTTCACCCAATTCATATTTATACAGATGTTGCACCAGAATTTTCAGTAGAATTTTATAGTAGATATGATAGGCTTTTCAATCTAATTATACATTTGTTCAACCGCTGGTGAACACTTGGGTCAATTTTCGGTCATCTTCATTTAATGAGTCACTAGGGGAGCGCGGAGTGAAGTGCAACGTTTTGTGATCGCCTCTAATTACCAATATTTCGTTTATAACTGGAAATATTGACATTCGGAGATCACAAAACTTTTCACTTTGCCCCGCCTTCCCCTACGAGATTCAAGAAAATCTACCATTACAACGACTAAAATTTTCTGAAAATAATATGTAACAGGGGTAGACCCGCATAATTTCTAAATATATTTTGCTATTCTTAACATTGACGTCAGATAAAATCATCAAATTTTATCTTGCGATTTTCACAGCGGAATGAAATTCTAAAAAAAATCGATGGCCGTCATTTTCTGCTGAAATTACTTAGCGTCAGTTTAAACTAGAACAATGGAACGAAAATATTTGGTCATTCTACTTTTCTCAATCGAACTACGTAAGAGATGTTATTTTCGATTGCAAGAAGATTGTTGAATAATTCTACAATTACACAGTGAAAGAAAAGTTTTGAAAAAGTTTTTACATAATGTATTGGTAATTTTCTGGACTGATTTTTCATTTTTGAGAAATCCATTTCTAATTATCAGGAATTCTTGATGATAACAAGAATTACCTTGAACTTTAGGGATTTTGTCACTAAGATTAAGGCAGAAAAATCATGGTGTGACGTTTCTGCAAATAACTGACAAAAGCCTTTGATTGAATCTATGAAAACTCAAATTTTGCATCCTATGTAGATGTGTGTGTGAAATAGTTTACAAACTATTAAAAATAAATAGTATATTTTGATTTCCATCTATAAAACAATCTTCTTCCAAAAATTTTCACAGAGCACATTTGAATAAAACGAGGTGATGGTTTTTTTTTGTCGGGACCAGTCCGATAAAGGCTGTGGCAGAAGTCCAATATCGTATATGGCCATTTTTTCTCGAAGATCTTCTAGAAAGAAAAAATACACTGGTATTGTCTATAAACATGATTTCTGCATGTTTTATAACATTTGGAGCCATTTTCACTCAAAGTTACAGAAGCGAAGAAAATATCGATTACCAAACTTCCTTCCAGAAGTAAAACATAATAAACCGATTCATCCCTAACGGTGGATTACAAGGTCATGTCAATAGCAATTGCTTTTTAAAGAAAATGGTGGCAACAGTTTCGGTTGCAAATTTTCGTGGTACGAAAGAAACTTTTGGTATTTTAATCTCAAATTCTCCCCTTCGGAAATGATAAGAACCTTGTCATATTGCACATATAACGTTTTACCACTCCAATTTAAAATTTACATTTAATTATTAAACTCCATCGAAATTATTGCCAATGTTGATAAATGAAAATAGTTGAATTGATCTAGAGATTCTGTTGGACACGTGGAATTTTGTAAATAAAACTAGCAAGAATGTGCAACAAACCGAGGATTCATTAATGGGATTCGTGATAAAAAATTGGTTGAATTCTAGATCAAGTGTAATGTTGTATTTGCCAAGTGTATATTTGCGCAACCAGTGAAACCTTAGTCGAGTCGGATATATACCGATGAAATTGGCGCGTATCCAAGCGGCGATCTGAGTGAAAGTGGAGGAGTGAGGGTTTCATTCCGGAGGGAAGGGGTTACCATTGAAGGAGGTCGAATTGTTGATAATTTTAGGAATTTTCACTCATCGAAAAAATGGTATTCATGTACTTATTCGTGCATTCCTAATATTTTTGCTCCCGCATTCCTTCGATCCTTACATTTCTACATTCTGAATTCCAAAAGTTCAAAGAATTATGTATCGCACTGAAATGTTTCACAGTTTTTTTTTGTATTGAAACACCTCTAAACTACGTCAAAAGTTGACTTGGAATTTTATTATATAGAGGAATTTTTCCATTAGGTGGCCAATCTCCTGCGGCTATTTCACATCCCCCAAATATCACCGGCCTCAACAGCAAAAGCACTGAGTGATAAAACAAGATTTGACTATTTCGCCCGTACGGTACCACCAGATACCTTCCAGTCAATTGCACTTGTAGATGTCGTTAAGAGTGCTAATTGGTCATACGTATCGACGGTTTACTCCGAGGGATCCTACGGTGAATATGGTATCGAGGTAAACTTTAAAGAACTCTTTACAGCACATTTTGTTCTCCAAGACCGCATATAAAACAATTATCCATAAGATTATTTTTAGTTAATTATTCTGTACTTTCCCAGACAAAATACATTTCAACAATTTCACTTACCATGAAAATTCAACTCTACATGGAAACACTTCGAGCTTGATAAACATACAGCGAAATCTTGTGTGAACCGTTTCATGAATTCATTTGGAAGTTAGTGCCTAAAAGTCACATTTCGTATTTTAAAAAGTAACTTGGGGTTAACTTTTCGGTCATCCTTCTTCAGTGGAACAATACAACCATTCACCAGTACTAAAATTGTAAGAGGTGGAAGGTCGTATGTGAATTTCAAGGGAAGATTTCTAAAACCTTACACTCAAATAAATTCTTTCATTGCACGAAACGTCCACATCAGGCACTCTCAGAGTACTGCACGTACGACCTTTGACTTTATATATTTTTGTTCCTTCCAAAAAAGTTCCAATTGCTCTAATGAACTCTCCACTAAGTCAATCCCATATTACCAAACCACCCCGTGAAACCTAGAACATCGATTTTAACCGGTGTTCAAAGTCGGGCAGATACGTATGTCTGCTGCTTGTTGAGTAATTTATGCAGAAACTGATTTATATGAACTTTTGCCGAAACATTCGCAATATCTTCTTGACTATTGCCTCTAGTTGATTGTTTTTTGATAAGAACACAAAATGAGACAAAAACATTAGAGAAAGAATTACATGATCTGATAAGGGTCCATATCTTCTTGAATTATCTGTGATTTTTTATTGATCGACTCAAATAATTAAGGTCATTTTTTCTAAATAAAATTGAAGATAATGTCTGTACATAATGACCACCCTTTAGAAACCTTCTACCGATACCTGGTCCATTTCTAACCCGAATAAAACAAACAATCTATCATTTGTTAGATGATGGGGATGTACGCAGTTTGCGAACGAACTGAAATAACTATATTTAGACACTCGGAGTATACAACGATTATTGAGGAGGTTTTTGTGCTAGTGTATCCATCCCATCAATTGTACGACAATAGCTGCATCGTATTAGAGTACCTTCTCAGCGATTTATAAATGGTAAAATTTTTCAGTGTTCAAGGGATCCAAAATTTCCATCATATGTTTTCAGCATGTTAAAAAATTTTCACTAAAATTTGAAGTATTTTGTCTGTGGCATTTTTGATAATAAATATTTTGAAAAATTCAGTTTCGGTGTTTTTTCAAGTTTGATGATGCGCATCTTAAATAATGAGTGGAAAAAATGATTGAAGGCCCGGGTGTACTATCTTCCGAACGTTATATAGATTTTTTTGTATTTGATTTTTTATTTACAAAGCCATGCAATTTCATTATGATTTTTTGTCACTAAGAGATCCTCAAAAATTATGATTGTATATTTAAAAAAAACTAGAAAAATTGGGAACATTTTCAAAGAGCCTTTTTGATAAATATTGAGAAATGAGTGAATTGAGGGAGAAATTAGGAATGCGTAATTACCACGGCAAATGGCTGATGTCAGTAAATCGTCGACATGGGGGGGAGGAAACGACAAATCTCCGAATACTCCACACATACATAATTAATCCCAAAATGGCTCTTTGAAAATTTTTTGAATATTTTCATGAATTTTTTGAACACACTTTTATGATGTAGTAATAATCACTCGCGACATAAAACTTGATTGAAAATTACGTTGTCCATCAGCTGTCATTTCGACAGGTCCGTGTTCTCAACTGTTCCTACCATTTATTTCTTATTCCTTATATTTTTCATTGTGCATCGACCCTCAGGCCCACAGAGGATAATCTAAGGTAGAGGCTCAGTTCTCGGGGTTCGGACGACCCCAAGCTAGAATGAGTATCACTCAGGGTTTTGCATGTAAAATACATGAACGAAAATGTCCAGTATTTTACACGTAAAATACCATGTATATTACACTTGAGGTTTTGGTATGGATAATAGTCTATGTATATTAGTCCATGTATAATATATGTGTATCAATTATACTAGAGGAGAACACCATATCTCAAAATGGCGAGGTATCGATTTTTTAAATCGAAAGTGAAAATATCGATTATCAATGCAAACATTTGTCGAGTATCGATTAGAAAACAATGACAGTTTTTGTTGATGAAAATTAAGCCAGTAATGAGGTTAAATTTTGTGATAAATAAATATAGAAATCAATCACCACACATAACAAAGTGCAAAAATAGTGGAAGTCAATTATACTAAAGGAGAAGACCATATCTCGAAATTGCGGGGTATCGATTTTTTTTTATCAAAAAAGAAAATATCGATTATTAATGCACACAATTGCCGAGTATCGATTAGAAAAAAAATCACAGCTTTTGTTGATGAAAATTGAGCCATTGATGAGGTTAAATTTTGCGATAAATAAATAAATAAATCAATCACCACAGATAAAAAAGTGTAAAAATAGTAGAAGTACCAAAACAGTGCCCATAAAAAAAAGGAGACCAAGATCATTCCATGAGATTTACAATTGACCATTCGTAACGATAGAGTCGAGTTCTCTCTGGAGGTGAAATTGCACAGGGTGAAGTACTTCCCAACATCCAGGCCGTTCGTCTGCCCAAAAAGAACAAGAAAATCAGTTTTTGAATCCATCGAACATTGAAACAATTTTTTTGTTGTGTATCTTCACTTTAATTATATATATGGGATGGGACATTCCATGTCAACTCAGCCACACCGGATTTTTTTTTGTCTGGGAAAAATCATTGAGTAGGTGCATTTTGAACTACTACATATAGCCAGTGATCATGCAAAATTTCATTGATCTGCCACTTTTTGTTTCTGAGATAATCATTACGCAACTTGAAATTTTCAAACATCATTACTTCTCAATGGAGCATCCGATTTTGATAAATAAAAAAAGAAAATTTTAATTTTTTCTCGTACTTCAAGATAAAAAATACTTCAGAGCCGTCAAGAAGCTACTAGACCGGTTTTTCAAGAATTTTTCGTGTTTTCATTTTTTTTTCACTCTAAGGCCGTTCGATATTCGATCGAAATATTTTTTTTTATGATAGAAGATGTCCTTATATGATATGAAAAAAATACGCCATAATGGAAGAGTGAAGCAATGCACCGGAAATTTTTTTTTTTTTGAAATTTTTGGGTTTTTCAGCTTTTAGGGGAGATCCATCGGTTTTTTTCAAAGAAATCAGTCTGTCAACTATTATTCTTTGTTCACATATGATGGCAAAACAGTACGCCATCATGTAAGAGAGAAAGAATGCTATGAAAAAAATTTTTCTTCGAAATTATTACGTTTGTATGTCGTTTAGGAGAGTTGCATTATTATTACTGAAAAAGGGGTTTGTCAATAGACATTTTCTGTTCTGCTGGATAGAATAGACTATTGATACGACTACAAATCTTTTCTCAACAACACACTGTGCTTTCCAATAACGAAAAAGTATGGGAAAAAAACAATTTTTATTCTTCTATAATGACAACATTTTATATTTTCACGTTTTACATTTTTACAATACGGAGAAATTCTCCACTCTCTTCGACGACAAGTGCCAACATGCACTGATGAATTATTTACATCACGATTACTGTCTTGTGCGGATTTTTCGTTTTGTTGTTGTTTGTTTTTGCTTTGGGAAAACCTCCTCGTTAGCCGAAGCCGAATATCGTTTAATTAATAATTGCTCTCCCGGTATCAGAATAAAACAATGGTGTTTTTGAATGGCTGGAATAGCTTTGGCACTATCAAAGCTCTCTCTCAACTCAGTTTTGATATTCTCGTGTTCTGCCTTGGTCAAAAAAAAACATCAATTCCTTCAAAATTCTCTTTTGACCGTCGAAACAAAGCATCTGGCGTGAGGATCGGTACACCATGAACGATTTGCAAGCTGTTACGTCTCGCTTCTCTCTTAAAGACAGCTCCTACTCCGTCAGAAGCTCCTTTATCGTGTNCGAAGCCGAATATCGTTTAATTAATAATTGCTCTCCCGGTATCAGAATAAAACAATGGTGTTTTTGAATGGCTGGAATAGCTTTGGCACTATCAAAGCTCTCTCTCAACTCAGTTTTGATATTCTCGTGTTCTGCCTTGGTCAAAAAAAAACATCAATTNCTCTCTCAACTCAGTTTTGATATTCTCGTGTTCTGCCTTGGTGAAAAAAAAACATCAATTCCTTCAAAATTCTATTTTGACCATCAAAACAAAGCATCTGGGGTGAGGATTGGTTCACCATGAACGATGTGTAAGCTCTTACGTCTCGCTTCTCTTTTAAAGACAGCTCCTACTCCGTCACAAGCTCCTTTACCGTGTGCGGTTGCATGAAAATGGGCTTCCGCATCTATGCCAAAATCAGTCTTGTGATGCAAGAGATTCGTGATCTGAAAACGATTCTTCTAATGTTGTGCAGCTCCATCCGTGACATAGATAATTTTCTGCATACTTTCACAGTTATCTTTCACATGCTGTATTAAAATCTTCTGTATCAAATAAACAGTAGCAGTATCGTGAGTCGTACTGTCCGACAAAACGACTAAACTCCGATGTTGGGTGTCATGTTTTTCGCGATAGCAGTAAAGAATGGGATGAACTGTACACTGGTCATTATTGTAGTGGAAGGATTGAGCAGCATCTTCAGCCACAAAAGCGTAATTTTCCGAAAAATCACAATGCACTAGTACTTCTCCATTATCCAAATTCTCTTTTCGCTGTTTGACAAAAGCCGATTGTTCTTTAGCGATGAAGTGATGGGGNAATAAACAGCGGCAGTATCGTGAGTCGCACTGTCCGACAAAACAACTAAACTCCGATGTTGGATTTCATTTTTTTCGCGATAGTAGTAAACAACGGGTTGAACTGGACACTGGTCATTATTGTAGTGGAAGGATTGAGCAGCATCTTCAGCCACAAAAGCGTAATTTTCCGAAAAATCACAATGCACTAGTACTTGTCCATTATCCAAATTCTCTTCTCGCTGTTTGACAAAAGCCGATTATTCTTTAGCGACGAAGTGATGGGGCTTCAATACTATCAATCGTTCCATTAGAAGATCAATGAATTCATCCATCGGGAGGGTCTGTGTCTTCAAGGTACACCTGTCAGTACTTTGCCACACACGAAGTTCAACCATTTCCACGACAGAATCAGAGAGAAGTTTCTTCAGTTCACATGATAATGATTTCACTCCAGGAGAATCGTTACATTCATCCAGATGACAGGCCGGGGTTGGGTTTGTACACATCAATTTTGCTAGACAATCTTTGTAATCTCTGAGTGGACAGGGGGAATCTTGAGTTAGAGTCGCAATATTAATTGCCTCTAGCATCAATTTGCAATTTTGATGATACGTACAAACACATACCACGTGAGTGCCATTTGCTCCCGCCACTACACATTGTTTAGGTCTCAGCTCGGCAAACTTACTGAAACCGACCTTAGCATCTTCATTCGCATGTTTGTACTTCCGATGAAGGACTTTTAGATTTTCGAGTATCATTCGCTTTTGCTCTACTTTCTTCTCTCCATTGATCTTGATGGATATTTTATCTTTCATTCCTGGCATGACGCGACTGTGCTCTAGGTAAAAATTATATACCTTCTCGACGGTTGTGCTAAGTAGTGACCTGCTTTCGCAATTGGTGAAGCAAACACTCCTTTAATTTTTTTCAATCTTTTTGCTTTTGACGCCATGTATCTGGTAGTTCCAAATTCAGAAGCAATTTCCCGCGCACTCCACGACTGTGCATGAACCGTCAAGATTTGCAGGCGCTCACGGTAGTTTTTCAGATCTTAGAATTTCTGCTTCAAACCATCTAACATTTCTTCTAATTCTATTTCTCTCGCAGATCGATACTGCTTAGATGAAGATGGATCAATGTCACTTTGGTCATCTTCCGAATCATAATCCATGGAAGAACTGTCGAATTCAGCTTCATCGTCTGGTTCGTCGTCGATTGATATGCCGGAATCATTAAGATGGAAAGATCGACCTGATCTCAGAGAACTGTTCATCACATCCAGATTTGGGTCACATGTTTCGGCTTGGAGCATTGATATATCGGGTGGAATTTCCGAACGCTGAAGATGTGTAGCATTAAGTTTAATCGTGGGGAAAGATGGAGGAATAACATAAGTTGGAGCTCTCGTTCGGCATTGACCACAAATTTTCGTAAACAATGGTAAAAAAGGAAATTTCTCGTGTAGTGTCAAAGAAATCGGACGTAAATTATAACCGAGGTTTTCCTTCTCACCAGGAGCCCGCATTGGATTCGCACCTCTATCACTCCGCGGCATTCTATGAAATCCGAAGATATCAATTCTGAGAATAAAGATCATTTCTATATGATGAACGTGAAAATTGCTTACCTCGTTGCAAGAATAGAATAAGCTAGGAGCTCGGTAATCCATCCACACAGAATCGTGTGGTGATAAAAAATCAATCAAGAAATTGAGGTTTTTTTCTAGAATTAAAGCCTTGGAACCGACTGATGATGATAAATCAATTAATTGATTCCGTTTGTTTCTTCCTCTTATTTGTTTGATCATAATTTAGGAAACTTCCGATGATGATAATGTTCAATTCTATTATCGACCCTTCCAGTAAAAATTTCGACGAAAATTTTTTTTTTCGGCGCACTCTTTTTCCGTTACATGATGGTGTAGTTGTATGTCATCATATATGAACGAAGAATAATGGTTGGCCGACTCATTTCTTTAAAAGAATACCGATGGATCTCCCCTAAAAACTGAAAAACCCAAAAATATCGAAAAAAAAAAATTTCCGGTGCATTGCTTCGCTCTTCCATTATGGCGTATTTTTTTCATATCATATAAGGACATTACCGACGTCGGTGGCCGAAGCGGCTAGGTGCGAGCCTAGTGTGCGAAAGGTTGTGAGTTCGATTCCCCGTGGAACCGAGTTTTTCAACCGGAAGCTCCGGCGAGCGGGAGGTCGCTAATATAGTGACCGCCTATACCGGCATGGGTTTTCTGTGGTTTCCCATGGTACTCCTATGTTCTATAGGAGTGCGAATGCAGTGCAGTGTAGAATCCACAGCCGCATGCATAGGGTTGGATAGGGCCGATTAGCCAATCAGAAATATATATAAGGACATCCTCTATCATAAAAAAAATATTTCGATCGAATATCGAGCGGCCCTAGAGTGAAAAAAAATGAAAACGCGAAAAATTTTCGAAAAACCGGTCTAAGAGCTTCTTGACAGCTCTGAAGTATTTTATATCTTGCAGTACGAGAAAAAACGAAAATTTTCTTTTTTTATTTATCAAAATCGGATGCTCCAGACGTAATGATGTTTGAAAATTTCAAGTTGCGTAATGATTATCTCAGAAACAAAAAGTGGCAGGACAATGAAATTTTGCATGATGATTGTCTATATATAGTAGCTCAAAATGCACCTACTCAATGATTTTTCCCAGACAAAAAAAAATCCGGTGTGGCTGAGTTGACATGGAATGTCCCATATTGGTACTTCAGTGGATAGGTAATCGTCGTCGACTTAAGAGGCCAAAAATCAAAGGACCAAGTGAGTGAAAATTTTTCTATAATAATTACTGATGAATGAAACGCACAGTTAACCCAAGGAAGAAGAGAGAAATTCTGGAAAATTACCATGGAGCCAGATTCAAGGTTAACTCATCTGAGTTTAACTCATCAGGAATATCCAAAATAATAATCAAGATTTTTTTCTACAAACTTTTTTCTCAAATCCAGATTGCTACTGCTCGTCCTTTATTCTATCTTTCTCCTCTACCGAATGAAGGGAAATGAAGCATGACTTTACTACTCAAATAAATAAATATCGAGCTTCAATAATCTAATTACACATAAGTGTCGAGCAAAATATGATGTTGAGGTATGTTCTTATTCCTATTGAAATGATTCATTTGTAAATTCTTTGGATTCGACCATTGCTTTTCTTAAGGATATCCAAGTACTTCGGCTATTTTTTTTTTGTGAAACCTTTTGTAGTTTAAAATAAGAGCTTTCATTTGAGCCCCACTTGACCATAATTTTCCGAGCATTTTACAATGAATTTATTATCCGAACTTTGGCGTTCTGAAATTTATGCTTGATTTTGAACCGTCAGGGAACGTTTTAAAAATCTGAAAAAAAAAAAACAACTAGAAAGTCTACTTTCGGAGAAAGATTCATAAAATAATTGAAAATAGCAATTTTTTAAAGTTAACAGGATTTTGTAAGAATCATTCATGAACGGTCAATTTTTCACCATAAAAATTATTTTTCGCAATTGTAATAAATTTTTTCATATTCAGAATTTTACTAGGAATCAATTTTATGCCAAAAAATAAGGTTTCCAAAAGTTCAAACCATTTCAATTATTTATTCATAAAAAGGGAATGTTAAAAAAAACATCATTCCATGCAGAATGTTATTTGAATGACACTAAATATCCATGATGTTTTTTCGAATTTTTCTCACACAATTTAATTGATAAATTTGATTATTGAAAATGGTGGAATCTATAGTGCGGTCTGTACCAAACTGTAAAAGATGCTTGGATATCCTCAACGCATAATAGTAGATAGGCTAAGCGGGTTCTGTATAGTAGTTCACCCAACCGCCGCCAGGGGCGCCACCGACGTAGAAAGTTCTGGAATGGTGGCGCCACTGTCGCGGAACATTCGAAAAGGATGACGTCATCGATGACTCACCGACTCGAGTGGTGGAGAAATCCCTCTAAGACCTGTTGGGACTTGTATGATATGTCGATGACCAGTTGAAACTTGCATGAAATCGGATAGTGGCGCCACCATCGCGGAACGTTCGAGAAGGATGACGTCATCGATGACTCATCGACTCGCGTGGTGAGGGAATCCCTGTAAGACCTCTTGGGACTTGTACGAAATTTAATGACCTGTTGAAACTCGCATGAAATCGGATATTGGCGCCACAAGCGGTGGAAGGTTCGAGACGTCATCGATGTGTCACTCAGGATGATGACTCATTTGCTTGTACGGTGGGGGAACTCCCTGTAAGTCCTAAACATGTGTAAATATTTAACAACATTTGCAAACATTTGACAAAATTTGCAAACAATTTCAAACATTTGACAATATTTGCAAAGATTTGACAACATTTGCAAACATTCTGCAAATATTTGCAAACATTTGGAAACATTTGCAAACATTTGACAACATTTGACAATATTTGCAAACATTTTCAAATTTATGCAAACACATGCAAAGAATTGCAAACATTTGACAATATTTGCAAACATTTTGCAAATATTTGACAACATTTGCAGATATTCTGCAAACATTTGACAACATTTGCAAACATTTGCAAACATTGGAAAACATTTGCAAACATTTACAAACATATGCAAACATGTGCAAATATGTGAAAACAATGGTTGAATATTTCCAAGATGAATGACATCGGTGACTCACTCAGACTGATAACTCATGAATGTGCGAGGTGGGTGTTTCCTGTAAGTCCTGCTGAGACTTGTACATTCGAGGATGACGTCATCGATGACTCATCACGCGGTGGAGGGTGCTTCTTAAGTCCTGTTGAGACTTGTATGGAATATGATACTGGTGGTGGCGCCACCGTCATGGAATTTTCTGGATGGATGATGTCATCGATGAGTCATTCGGAGCGTTGGCTGATAACTCATGGATTCGCACGTAGTGGTGGTACTTCCTAAATCCTGTTGAGACTTATATGATACCATAATGACTGGTTGGAACTTGTAAGAAATTGGATATTGGCGCTACGATCGCGGAACGTTCGAGAAGGATGATGTCATCAACGACTCATCGAGTCATGATGTGGGGGTGTCGGCTGAGTCCTATTAAGACTTGCATGAAATAGGATACTCGATTGGTCTCGAATATTCTTGATGGTTCCCGACTATTCCCTGATGAATCATCCATTGGGAGTTGGAGTGGGGATAACTCGCGTACTCTGCACGATCCACACTCAATACAAAGTCAAGTTCAGTTTACTGAATCTCAACTCGCAGCGTGAAGTTTCACTCATGGTTTTTGAAATCGTTATAATATCGTTTTCAATAGTTTTACAAGTCTTCCAAATTTGCTGGTACTCAGATTGCTCGAGATCATGATCGTTTCAGATGTCGAATAAGTTCATGCGAAGAAATATTGAACCCTATATTATCAAAACAACATAGACAAACTCTTTTTGAAACTCGTTTCACATAGTTCTAAGTTATGTTTTATGAGAAAAAGATGGGTATAATAATAAGATCAGCTCAGTTCCACCGTATTGTCTCACGGAAGACGATGTAGTGTCTCACGGAAGAAAATCGCGCGAAATCATGATCTTAAACGTTGAATAAGTTTTCATGAAAGAATATTGAATGCTACATTATCAGAAGAATATAGACAGAATATATTTAATACTCATTTTAAGATAACTGTATGATAATTGTAAGCAAACAAGTATACATAAAACAATAAAAACGCTTCGTTAAATGTTGAAAAAGTTTATTCATTTATCCAAATGTGTACGTTATTACCATTGCTATTATTATTATGAGAAGCAATCTGAGAATATATATATAATTACACAAGTGGTTCGAAATAACCCCAAGGTAGGGTATCTGTTGTATGCAGTGAAATCATACGTTTATCATCTTCCCAACTCAAAACCATCTGGTTCTAGTAGATTGTGTGCACCTCATGTTTTTTGCTCTGGATTCAATACTGATTCCTGATAATGTGCTCATTATCAAAAAGACAATTTTTATAATCATTGCATGTGCTTTTCCTGAGTGTAGCAGTTTTAACACCTTCAGGTTTTTGCTTAGCTTTCTCATCATCCAACATCCTAAATGCGTATGTTCTAGCTCGTAGACCTACAAATTCAACCGTGATTCGACCATCACCCTCATTCTTTATGAGTCCTAATACTTTCTTGTTTGCGAGCGGCATTCTATACTCATTATTCTCTTTATAGTCAGATGTATTGAACATGTGTATGTCTAGGTTTATAGTCACATAGATATTTGGTACCTGAAACAGATAGAGTAAGCTATCTCTATCGGTATATATGAGTTTTGCTGAATCCCCAAATTTAGACTTAACATAGTTCTGATAANTATACTCATTATTCTCTTTATAGTCAGATGTATTGAACATGTGTATGTCTAGGTTTATAGTCACATAGATATTTGGTACCTGAAACAGATAGAGTAAGCTATCTCTATCGGTATATATGAGTTTTGCTGAATCCCCAAATTTAGACTTAACATAGTTCTGATAAAAGTAATATATAATCGTTTTTGATAAATCGAGCATCATAAATCCAATATGGATAGGTTTCTTGAAATTCACGAATGTTCCATGCATTCATTATCATCAAACACCATACAGCTATGGAAATTGGGTTTCGCTATCAACGGTTTTGTTTCATATCGACCAATCCAATGTGTGAAGAGCTTAATATCTTCCTGTTTTCTAGCATTTTCCATAGTTTTTCCGAATACAGCATTATTCATCGAATTGTCAAAGTTCTTTTCGAATTCATTTTTTGACTGTTGTCTTTTCATAGTATTCAGATCAATGTAAGATTCCAACCAGGGCTTCTGATTGAATTTCAAAACACGATGAATATGCTTTAGTTTTATACCGAGAGCTGTGTATTGCTTCAAGTTTACGTAATATATCACATACTTTTCTTTCGGGAAGAGAGTGATCGCTAATTTAGTATGTTTGCTCTCTGGCGGGATGAAATATTCGGGACGGAGCGGAAAATCTTTATATAGTTCATGCAATTCTTGACGACATTCCAAATGGACTTCAAGGATATGTCCGACTGGAGAATCATCTGCAGTATTTAAAATGTCTACAGAACCAGTTGCAACCCATTCAAATGAATTACATGGCAAACTGATACTCATAGCGGCCCCATATAAATTGTCCACATCATAATACATCAAATATGATGTTTCTGACGAGGGATCATATAATTTCTCAACCATAAATGGATTATTTGCATGGGCATATCTGTTTGAACATTGTGATATTCCACCTTTAATACCTTTTTCAATTAATGATATCATTTCTGGATCTGTAAAAAGCTCTAAATTCACCTCTGTATATTTCAGCATAACATCAAAGGCTAATCTGTGTGTTGTATAATAATGCAAAGGGTCTAATTCATAAGTGGAAAGGCAATTCCGATGGAAAATTTGAAAAGTCCCAACTAACAATAAGAGATCAGTTTGTAGGTAAAGATCTGAATAGTCCCTCAATGTTTTGATATTGAATTCATTTCAAACATTAAAAGCATGTTGATCATCTTCATCAGATATCTGCTCATCAGTCAATTTAGAGTGAAACCTTTTTTTTCCAGGCAATTCGGTTTCATCCAATTTACCCCAATGATCCACATGTGGATGTCCGCATGAAAAGGGACCACTTTGTCGATATAATGTTATGTATACTCTGATAATATTGACAACATTTCGCACATTTTCAGTTCAAAATGATAGAAATTGCGGGGGAAAATCACAATATTTAATCAGGCTTAGATGTCTCGATACAATAAAAACAAAGTAATTTCTTGAAAACCCCCTTTGGTTATTTCGATCGATCAATGATCATGAGACTTCAATAGTTACTAAATCTACAATTGTCAAAGGAATAAAGGGTTCTGATAGAAAATAAGAAAGTGAAATACTCAGTCAATTTAGTTAACGGAGATTCCGATAGTTAAATTGAAACATCTAACCATCCAAAACGTCAGAAACAAATAATGTCAGAGAGAAAAATGAAATTCAGAATCAACATATGGTCAATAATAATCATGTAGATTGAACGACACTGAACGATCTAAACCCAAGAATTCGTCCCCGTGACAAGTAACGCTGGCTGTCCGAGACAAACACGAAAACTCAGAACAACGAGCCAGCGAAACGAAGCAAGGTCACGAGACACAAAAGAAACCTACGTTCAATGTCTTTCACTGAATACCAACCGACAGCGAGAGTGTTCGTCTAACACAAATTCACTCAACCGCAACACTAATTAGTTTTTCAATTATCATTTGAAAAAAAAATATTCATAAAATAATTGTCACTCACAACACGAAACACGAGAGCCCGAAACTCTGCAAAATAAATCAAAGTCGCGAGACAACCGAAGTCGAATGATCAGACACATTAATTCCAAATACGCACGAGAGAGAGAGACAAAAGAGACCAAATAATCGATCACTGATCAGAGCGATTAGGACTCTATTTGGCAATTATTCCGAAACTCTAAAAGTCCTACGGGACAAAGATGCACAAAACATCTATTCAAGAACTCTAAAATTAGCCAGAGTCCTACTCATGATAAATTCACACAGAAGTTTCATACAAAGTTGTAGCCATCCCGCTCACCCAGCCGTCCACCTCGGTGTCTCCGGACAACGTCTCCAAAAACTCCTCAAATCCGAGTCCTCGGGACCTTCCTTCAGACAAATCCACTCGGGGCTTCCTCCACAGGTTTATTTCTCCTTCCAGAATGCCTTCAGGCTCCCTAAAACTCCGACATTAACGTAACAAAAAAAAACAAAAAAACAACTAAGATTGATCCAACACAATGTACGGCGAAACCACCAAACGGGAAGTGAGGTTCGTTTCCCCAGCGATCCCATGCTGGACCGTGAAAACGCGGCAACGACGCTCATTGGCTGCTCGTTCCGTTCACTCCTCCAATCAGTTTCCAAACAACTACAATTTGTCGCTCACATGGCCGAACCAATTCCGTCGGCACATGCGCAGTGACTTCTCCAACGTTATTTATTTCAAAATAACTTATCCCAAGATACCAATTAACTCCGGACGTCCTCTGACATGTTTCCAAATCATTCTCCAGACCATTCTGTCCCCAAAGGACGATTCAACTCAACCTCCTTCTGATTTTGATGAAATCCTCCACTTCCCCTTCCGCATTGAACCAGTCGCACTCCTACGTCACGTTTTCCCTAGAGTCGCCCGGGAGCTGGCGACCTCTGGCAATCCGAAGACCCATGAGGCTCGCATCACGAACTCGAAGTGTCCCGAAGTCTCTCGACGATTCCCGGAGACGTTGCCACCTTAGTCCCACGATGTCGGCGCAAGATTTGATTCAAACAATACAGGAAAATACAAAAAAATAATTGGTTGTCGGTTGGTGACTTCCCGTCTGGTGATTTTTAAATTAGAAACCCACACGCGAAACGGACGAATAAAAAAATACTATTTGTGACGGAAAATAACACGTCACAATATATATCAAATGAGAAAAAAAAATACATACAGGGTGTCCCATTTGAAAGAGTACGGCTTAATATCTCTCCTAGGAAGGGGGGGAGAGCAAAATTGTTCAAATACAAGTTGTAGGGTCCGGAGGGGGAAACTTAGTGCTGATGGAATTCAGGCCCTCATTGCTTATGTTTTTATGCTGCGAATATGAAGTCATTTTTTTTTAAATAGCAACAATATTTTTCACTCCTACAAAAGTTGTTCGTCTCGCCGAGAAAAGTTCAACCATACCATATTTTTCGATGATGTCATCGTTTTCATGTGAATAATCGTACGAAAATCAAATGAAAGGGAAATCTCTTTATTCAGACTATCTTGTTCAGAAACGCTGGAATGTTATTTATTTACTATCTCGTCAATGTACCATGTAAACAAAAGATGACTGAGGTAGGTAAGAGAAGTTGTAAGAGCTAGGTGTTATTCTTCATTTTCCGTCAGTGACAAAATATCCATCATTGAATGTATGCAGTGTCGTTCAAAATAGTTTATTCTGCTAGTGAATCTGTGGATATTTTATTCATATTAGGGGAGTGTCGACAAGTGTATCGAAGGGCCACACGATTGTATGCACAGCGCTTTCCAAATCGACGACGACATCCTTCTGCTGCAGTCATTCACCAAATCGAACGAAATTGTCAGCAGGGAAGAATTGGGCACCAACAACGCCAGCAACTTTTCAGTGTTGACGATTCATGTAGCATTGCTGTTTTAGCAATGATACACATGAACCCTCACATTAGTTTACGGGACATTAAACGTGATTTGGGAGTACCACGGAGCACGGCCCACAGAATCTTGAGATCTGGTCGGTACCATCCTTACCATGTCACGTTGATGCAAGCATTATCTCCCCAAGATGTGGAGAACCTCATCAACCCCTGTCATTGTGCTCTAGGAAGATTGAACGACGATCCAGACAAGCAATCGCGAACCATCCATCTGAAGTTCTCCGTTCTGTTGCTTGAAGGTTCCGACGCCGGCTGGAGTTGTGCCTTGCTGTTAATGGCGATAACGTCGAACATCTTCTGTAATTACTATTCGCAACACCTGTACGAACACACATGTACCGTATATGGAACAGAAGTTGTAAGATAGTCTTAATAAAGCTATTTTCCGTTAATTTGTCATCAAAAAATATGGTATGGTTGAACTTTTCTCGGCGAGACGAACAACTTTTGTAGGGGTGAAAAATATTGTTGTCATTATAAAAAAACTGACTTTATGCTCGTAGCATAGAAACATAAGCAATGGGGGCCTGGATTCCATCAGCACTAACTTTCGCCCTCCGAACCCTACAACTTGTATTTGAATAATTTTGCTGTTCCTCCCTTCTTACAAGAGATATTGAGCCGTACTGTTTCAAATGGGACACCCTGTATACATCATCCACAAAGATTAAAAGGATTGTGCTATGTATTATATACACATATATATCATTTTTTTCTTATCTGATAGGGTCATTAGATATAATTGATGGTCACATTATAAGAGCATGATCCGTCGACATACACTGTGGTCCAGGTTTCTTCATGGCTCTGATTTTCTTCGGTTGTCATGTCTCTGTAACAAGAGATTCACGATGTTATCTCTCATAGAGGGCCATTTTCAGTTAATCTTCTTCACGAGGTTTGAATTCATTTGGGTTCTTGATGGATCGGTGGCCGTCTTCATTTTCAAGGTAGACATTTCCTTTTGAGGTGATGTCCACTATTTCATGCGGGCCCGTATATGTTTTATCTAGTTTTCCAGCTTTGGGTTCTTTTTCAGCATAAACGAATTGGCCTATTTTCAATTTTAGAGCTCTTGCTTTTTGATCATATATTTTCTTGGAATCGAATTTGGCTTTTTGAAGATGTTGGAAGGCGATTTCGTGGATCTTTTTAAGTTCGGTGATCAAATCGACCGTGTAGTCGGAATAAGTCTCGGTTCTTTGGTCTTCTTCGCAGAGGTTTGAGGGTATTCTTGCTGGTTTTCTATAGAGCACCTCGAATGGGGTGAAATTGGTTTCACTATGAATTGTAGTATTATGTGATAACATAGCGAATGGAAGAAGCTCATCCCACTCATTGAACTCGTCTGTGTATGCTTTGAGATATTCGGCAAGGATGTGATGGCTCCTTTCTAAGTCTCCGTTGGATTGTGGTCGCTACCCGGAGGTGGTAACATGGTGAAGCCTCAAGATCTTACTGAACTGGGCGTAGAGTTTGCTGAGAAAGCTTGTAAAGAGATTTTCTCGTTACTGGTTGAAATCCCCTTAAAAAGATACGTGAACTCTAAAATTGAGACATAAAGCGCTATGAAGAGGCGGCTGAAGAAGCCGGGACTAGATGAGAAGAATCACAGACCTATGATAGACTGAAGGCATAGCGGTTATGGGGGAAACCGCGACCCCTGGAGGTCTGAAAGACGTTACTAGACTATCGCTATTTTGGAATTCGCCCAGCATGTGCTAGGGGAAAAGGGGCCGACGTACAGGCTGCCCAACTGGGCGATTCCATAGGCTATGTCAGAGTAGACTAGGGACCAACGGCCAGGTGAGAGGACTGGTGCCCCCGGGATCCCGTCGGGTTGATTGGTGGGGATAGGGTAACGGAATGACCTATCGTCGCTGAGATATCCAGACTAGGGGGAGAAGGCCCTAGTAAGATTCTGAGTTAGTCGGACGCAAGCGGTTGAACCGAGAGGTTGAAAGAATCTCTCGGTATGCTGAATGGAGGAATGGCTGAAGAAGCCATGATAAGGAGTTTCGGACTCCACGTAGCCTCGGTGAATAACTGTTGGCGGCGAGCGTAGGGGGATGCTCCTGCATCCCCCCTAGTAAAAAAGAGTTATTTCGGCACACGAAGTGACGACTTTGTTGTTTCCGGCGTTATCCGGCTCGACGAAACAAATGCCGAGCACATGGGCCCGTGGGCCTGGAGTAGAGATCGTCCTCCTGTCGACCCGACCATGTGCCAACATTCGAGTACCCGGAGACGGTGACGAGCGATAATCGAAGCGGTAACTGGTGGCCGAGAGTGTGGGTGGTCGTGAAGTGGGTAACAGTGTTCCACTTTGGTCGGATCAGCCTCTCGGCGTCCCAGGCTCTGAGGAGTCCCGGCTGATTCGCATTAGACTCTGAAAACTCCCCCGAGTCGAAATCCTCGGGAGGAGAATGAACACTGGCAGAGTCGAAAGACTCTCCAGAAGGTCATGAATTTAATTCATTATGGGAAGTTATACCGTAAGGTATAATACACGGGTTGCAAAGGCTCGTGAGGATGTGGTGGTAATACTCCTGGTGGACCTCGCCCACTCTACCGTATCACCCTGATGTTAGCTAGGCAACCCATTGTCCAGCCAAAAAGTCCTCTGAGTGGACGAGTTTGCCTCAGAGGCCGGTTTTCGTCGAACCTCCCGTGAAGGTTTGGCTGGCGCCCGATTATTGAGCGATATAGAAGGCTTAACAAGTAGTTTGGATTTTTCCTGGGTGAACAACCCGGGAAGATATCCTTACAAGCTTGATCCATTGTCTGATAGGATTATTTATTTATTTTTTATTTCTTTATTGCTTTTCAGGAGTACAAATCGGTACCTCTTTAGTAAGACCAGATTATACAAAACTTTAAACTAAAGTCCAAATGGTTGAGTGTTTGTTCGGTGAAGTACTCTATGTCGCAGTTTATCGAAGAAAATTTGAAGACAGTAAGAGATATCTTTTTATATGCCAAAACGGGATTCTTCGCGCAGTGCTAGACATTTTGAGATAAAATAATTGAAAGATTTTACCAGACGATAAGATTGACAAAATGGAAACTTCATTTAAAGAGAACGCACCGATGTCCGAAAGGATAAGATCAATGTAACAGGATCTATAGGGATTATATTGAGGACAGTCTATGGGGAAATGCATAAGGAATTGCGGATGCATACGATTGCAGGTTAGGCAAACCGTTCTGCCATCAAACCTGGCTGTACTACTACTGTTACTAATTTTGCTTAAATAGCAGTTGGCGAGCCTTAACTGTGCCATAGTACGCTTCACCAGGAGGGAGTGTTTGTTCCAGAGGTAGGGAGGGACCCTATCGTCTAGTGCTCCCGCCAAAGGAAATACACATGCTGTGGAATTCTGCCAAGCTTCTAGATCTTCACTTTTTACCTTTGTTTTGTACGCGTTAAATATCTGAGTTTTTTGCTTTCCCAGATCTAAGGGTCAAAATACCCCAGAGATAGGTTGGATTTAATTCGGAGCGTATTATTTTGAATTGGTCTAACCAATTATATTTAGGATCAATGTGGTCAGAGTCTGATATGTGGATTAAACGATTTAAACAGATTTTAGTGAGATTGGTCGAAGGAGCTTTGAGGGTTTTTACAAACCAGTCCCAAGATTGGCTGTATGCGGAGTATTTTAATTTTGTGAGGTTTAGTTCTAGTCTAAGTGCATGACTGGACGTATTACTGGGTAACCATAGAAGTCTCTTGTAAAAATATAACTGAGCTTTTTCTATAACATCAACATATTGTAGGCCCCACGCCGGAAAGGCATACAGTAGAGTGAATGAAACTAGACTGGTGAATAGCTTGGTATACGTCTGCCAAGCGTCATATTTCGCCCTGGCCAAAGTGGAAAGGGCTGTACCTGAAGCTAGTTTTGCTTTTCGTAAGGCGAACTTAATTGCTATACCGCCCAGCGCGTTGCTTGCAATTTGTACACCTAAGTAATTAAAGGTTTTTACAATAGCAACGTTTTCACCGTTGACTAGAGTTATATCAGGCTTCATATTGTTTGGGCGACCAGCGTCTTTAAAAATAAGAATTTTAGTGTTCGCTAAATTCTCTGTTAAACCATAGTCGTTGCAATAGTTATTGAGGATCATCAGTTTACGTTTCAAGTCCCCATGGCAGTAGGCTAAAATTACCATGTCATCTGCATAGAGGAGCGATAGCCGGTCGTGGGCGCTGTCAATATTAATTCCTCTGGTATTATTTTGACGAAAGTAATCTTCAATATCGGATATAGAGAGTACGAATAAGACGGAGCTCAGCGTCTCACCTTGGAGTATGCCTTTAGTGACTTGAAACTCCCTAGACAGGCCATCGCTACACCTGGAGGGCTGCTTGATCATCAGAGAGCGCAACACTCTGATCGATTTCCCGATACACCCGCCTTGAAGAGTTTGAGCCAAAGTTTGTCATGTGGGACAGAAGCAAATGCACGTTTTAAATCAACAAAAACGCCAAAAATTTCATTATTTTTGTGTCTTAAATTTATCCTAACTGTGGTGTTTGGAACCATAATGCTTTCCAGGCAACCCAACCCCCTTCTGAAACCCATTTGGCCTTCTGGGAGCACGTTGGATTCTTCAGCCCACTTCTCAAGTCTCGATTTTAATATTTGTGTAAATAACTTGGTGATACAAGGAATTACGGCAATTCCCCTATAGTTGTAAGGATCAGAAGGATCACCTTTTTTATAAATTGTGGAGATCAGTACCTTGGCCCAGTCGGCAGGGATTTTTGCGGACATCAGAATCTTATTGAAAGTATCTTCAATTAAATGAACCCATTTACAGGGCACGGCTTTATAAAAAATCGTAAGAAATTTGATCTATCCCAGGAAACTTGCCTGCCTTGGCATCACGAATACACTTTTTCACTTCATCTATACTGATTTTCCTATCTAGAACAGGGTGGAGAACGTCGGTGTATTCAGTGTTCAATGGGACTTTAGTTGGGTAAACTGAGTTGTAGAAGTTATTCCAGGTTTCAGACGTCAGAGGAGGGGTCTATGCGGCGGCAGGACGGTTTTTCTTAAATTCAGCCCAGAAATTCCTCGCGTCTCTGATATTTGCTAGGATATTTTTTGTTTTTGTTTTTAGTGCAAATTTGTTTTTCTTTACTTTATCTTTGAAGGCTTTTTTGGCTTTATGATACTCAGTATTTTTCGTTTCATCTTTGAAATTCACAGATTTACAGATTTTAAAGCATTTATAAGTATCGTTGAGAACAGAGCATGCGGTGTCCTACCATTCCTTGTATCTACGTCTAGGTGTACTTGTATTATGTATTGACTTCGGGCGGGGTATTTTTGCCATATTCGCACTTCGAGCAATATCCGAGATTGATGTTTTAATAAAGTTAGCAAGGCTATTAGGATTTGGAGATGCCAAGTTATATTGAGGCAGGTTTAGCTCATTGAGAGTTCTCGTAAAACTTTTCCTCTCCTCGGGGTTCCATTTATGGGTCCGTTTATTATTCTCATTGCTATTAATATTTACCGGGTGAGGCCTGGGTGAGGTGGACGAAGTAACCAAAAGCTCGACTGTCACTGGGGAGTGATCACAGCCATAGGGCCGCTACAAAACTATACAATTTTTGATTAAATGAGTGAATGCTGCATCAACCCAAAGAAGATCGATCACACTCGTGCCAAATTTGAAGTATGTAGCCCGTGTTGGTCGATCCCCAGCGGTTCTAGCATTCAGAAGTCTTAGACAACATGATGACATGCAGTCAATCAAGAGTTCACCTCGTTCATCGGTCTTAAGTTCGGATAAATCACTCTCCTCCTATAAACGTGTATTGGCAAAAACACCCGCCGATACCCTCTCTAATTCACCTACTTTTGCATTCATACTTGCGCCTAAAATAAACATATCATTCATAAATTTAATTTTTGAGTGGTCAATAGTCGATTGTAACATTTCAATAACAGACGAGGATTGTAGATCTTGCAACCAGTAAATGGTGCCTATTAATAATGAAACAGTTGTTGAAAGTACTCTGATGAAGATCCACCAGGGAGAGATGTCTATAATATCGAATTTGATGTCTTTGTGCACTAGTACAAGAATACCACCACTGCCTCTGTCGGCGTTATGGAATTTCGTGGGTTTAGACCACCCACTTTGGAAACTGCGGAGATGACTGGGGATGTTCTAAGGTTCAAACATTAATATCGTTTCTGTGACCCCAATGATTACCGAGTCGAAGAGCGTTTCGCACTCGGCTAGGTGGCTGTACCCGTTGATGTTCCAGAAGGTGATAAGCTCAGGGTTTAGCCCTGAGGTTGGGAGTTTTTTGGAAGTATTTTGGGTTGAGAACCAAATTGAGAACCAAACCCATTTGACGGGGCACCAGAGTTGGCTTTTAGGTGCTCATTGCGCTTTTTAGGGTTGCTGTTTGCTGGTGTTAGCTCATCAGATTTCTCGTCACGGTCATTCCATACTCCGTCGATTGAGAGGCCGTTGTAACCCTTGATAACTACGTGGCCCTCTCCAATTAGTTCTCTGGCTAGTTCTCGGATTCTAGCGGCCTTCTTTTGTTCTCTTCTGGTGAGATCCTGCTGAATGTATACATCGGGAAGTTTCAGTTGTCTCTTGGCCACCAGGATCTTTTTTTTCGTTTCCAGCGAGTCAAGAGTAACAGGGATGGTTGTCATTTGATTTTTGTTGCTGATTACCCTTGCTTCGCAGTTTGCAAACTCGATATCAAGGTTGCCCTTGATGAAGTCTTTGACCAGTGATGTGACATCCGAGGGCGAATTTTCAGGAGTTTTAAGACCTCTGATAATGAGATTGAGTATTTTTGCAGACTTTTCTTGGTATTCTAGTTTGTTCTCAAGTTCTTGAAGCTTGCAGGTCAGCACTTCCACTGCAGGGGGATGTGTACTTGGGATAATTAGCTCAATTGCCGTTCGGCGTTTCTTGACATCGCATAACTCGTCCTTCAGGTCAGCGCGGAAGCTATCAATTTTATTGTCCAGGGTGGTTACCGCTACGTCAAACTTTTCCTGAGTTGATTTTAAGTCTTCTTTAATGTCTTTCAGGGTTGATTCGATGTTCCCTCCCATTTTATTGAAGGACTCAGCGAGTCCAGAAATAAGGTTTCTTGTTTCAGTTGTAAATTCATCTAATTGCACCTTCATGTCTGGCATTTTTTCGTTTATTTCAGAGCTAAGGGATTTAGGGCTAAAAGATAGCGTGGAGCACTGATTAGCGGGCTTCTTGAGGTTTGCGAGGTTTGCGGGGTTACGTCCTTGAGGTTTGCGAGTTTGTGTGGAATTTACTGATGGAGAAGGGCCAGGACAGTTTTCCTTGGTCTCTGAGTCTTCGATACTTCTTCAAGTCTTTTGAATTTGTTTAAATGTATCTGTATGGGAGTATCTTTTCTATTCTTCACCTTCTTACTGCGTGGGAGAGGTTTTAATTGGGCAGTGTTGGATGAAGTCTCTTCACTTTTGGATTTGTGCCTCTTCGATGATCTGATAAGGGTTGGAGGAGGGTTTCGTTGAGTTGTGGGCTTCATCAGATGCTCAACGATCAAGGGAGATACCAACAGAGCTTGCGGCACCGAACTTGACACTTGAGCTCGATACGACGGTAAAAATTGTCTATAAAACACTGTTTCATTAATTTCAAAGGTTTCGCGTGAACGAACGGGATGCAGGGCCGTGGCTCATTTAAGGGAGCCCAGGTGCGCGGCACTTGACTAGGGACGGCACTGCACTGACTTTAACCTCAAAACTGAAATAACGGAATTAAAAGTTAACAGTATTTTAATATCACTGAGTACACGCGCGGGATGAGTTAATCAGGGTGTTAATTGGCGGTTTCCCGTTTATACTACAAACAAGTTGCCGGTGAACGAGTGATAATACTGTGGAAAAAACTAAAAAACAGCGGGAGTAAACACTCATGTAACCGACTCACTCAACAGGCCATGTGATCCCCCTTGTCTGATAGTATTATTATTATTTTTTTTAGTCACCCGTATTGAGCTACATACTTTATTGCTATTGCATGGGCAATAGTGTCAGCCTTAATATCTCGGAGAGGAACAGCGATGCAGAATGTGGTTGCTCCCTTTTGATGTTGTAGGAAGTGGACTCACAGTATCGATCGTGATTCTCTCAAAACATTTGCTTGGTGATTCCGTTATCAGCATTAGTTGTCGGAATTTTACTGTTCTGATTTTCTCCAGTTGACAGGTTCTGCATTTTTTAAGGGGGGGAGTCTCACAACTTTTTTCAAGTCCCAGAGATATTTGACGGAAAATTTTGTCAACGTTTTTGCTTCCGAAGGGAAGCATTGTTTTTGGTCGATTTTTCGATTCTCTAATTTTGGTTGCAAATGGTCCACAACGTGATGAAACGTAAAGAAATGATGTTTTTAGGGAGGTATCTGTATGTATGTGTGTGCAGATTCGGGTTTTTGGTGATTTAATTTTAGAAAATTCAACGTAAATACGGTGAAATTTGCAGGTAAAAATTTGAAATTTCGGCTCATGATGGCTATGAATGAGCCTCACTTTGGTGCCTCGTTTCAGCTCGATCGGTGAAGTAGTTCCTCAGATATAATCACTTGTTTAAATTTCGTTTTTGCGCAATATCTCGCCAACAACTGTACCGATTTCAATTTTTTTTTCGAACTACTCCTCTCGATGGCTTCTATCTAGATCACTCATCATATATACCGATTTGTGCAAAGTTTGGAGATATTTCCGTTCATCCGTTTTTTCATAAAAAAACACTGTACGCGCGATAAGTCAATGAAAAAACGAGCTAGCGACTTGAAATTCGGTATGCTGCTAGCTTTTGTAACATAGACGGTTCGGATTTTTGATGAGGTCAATCGGTCGAGCGGTTCGCGAGATATTCAATTTTTTGTGAAAATCTATTCTGTCAAATATCTCGTCAACTACTTGACCAATTAAAAATTTTCTTTTTTCAAAATATCCGTCTCGATCGCTACTATCTAGATCATTGGAAATATATATACCCGTCCATACAACCTTTTGGAGATAATCTCGTTTTTCTTTTTTTTTGTTTTCTCATTCTTGTGCGGTTGATAACTTGTGACAAAAAAATGATATGAAGTTGAAATTTGACATGTATATCTCTCTTATAATACCAAAGGTCCGTATTTTAAATCAGTGCCATCGGCACAGTGGTTTAGGAGATATTAATTTTTTTGAATAAATCCATTTTATTAAAAGGTTAAATATTTTCTTCTGAACATCCTGTACAGTATGGATCATTGCATTGAGCGAGGGTGAGGTAATATACTGACATTATTTAAAAAATTAGACGATAGCATGGATTTCATCGGACCATTCTTTCCCAGTGACAATGTGGAGATCTGGTTTGAGTGGAATTCATATTTCTTGCCAATGGAAACAAATCAAAGGAAATAATTGAATCAGAATAGAACAACATACTTTTATTGATAAGAAAAGTAAGAGAAAATGATGATTTTACAAATGCGAGTTGAGAATAAAAAATTGATGGCTCACTATCGAATTTGGTTCTCATCTTTTAATCTCTAATATGCTTCCCTTCGGAAGCTTACTATCAATGAAATTGGTAGAAAAAAAAAGAAAAAAAAGCATAATAAGAAAAAAAAGTAACGATCATTCGTCTTATATCAAGTAGGCTTCTACCCCTGCTTGTTTATACGTTTTTTTAGGTATGAAAAAAGTGGAAGCATGAGTTTTTACATTATCGAGATACGCGATAGCGTATCGGCCAAGAAAAGTTTTGACCGACTGAGCAAAACATCAGGGCGAACGCACCGCGTATCTATACACGAAGCAACTACCTCCTCCACTATCACCGAAACACATTTATTGAATAAAATGAAAACGTGATACCCTACGAAAAAAATAGCCTTAGTTACATCACATTAATCGGCCAATAGCTTTCCATTGATATCGCTATTCTCTTTTTCGACTTAATATGAAGGAAATTACGCGCATAGCAACGGGATCATATCCACATTCTCGCATTTCACATTATCTCTGAGCAGTGTGAGATTCCGTTTTCGAAGTTGGTAGCAGTGCGCTCTAACCTCATGCGCAGAGGGAGATTTGAATAGCGCATTACTCTTTCTCTCTCCTTCTTGAATTCTACTGATTTGCATTTTTTAGACTCATCATCGACTTATTGTAAAAATTAATGAAAAATTGATGAACAAGGTCATATAGCGCTGTATATTGCATAGAAATTTTTCCCCTATCCTCGATTAATTTAGATTTTCAACTCAGTCCGTGAATAACATGTGGGCGAGTTTATTTCTGAGGTTATTTTACGCGGGTAATTTGCACGTTCGATTTTCTCATGAAATTCTCAAATCGAATCGGAGCATGAATTATAAATAAATGTAGGAAAGAAATACCTTTTTTTCTTAGAGCAGAAGTGATTGAAAATAGTTTCTGTTGCGCGGAAAAAAATCAATTCGATTCATACGAAAATGATCGTGTGCTCGTTTTGGAAAAATGACTGAAATCTCCTAAAAAAACAAAAACAAATGTTTCCGCAAAAAAACTGCGCCAAGAAAAAGTTTTGTGGGATCATTTCTGGAAAGAAGAAACATTTTTTTCTGGAAACCACAATTCCCATAGAAATTTTGCGAAAAAAAAAACAACTAAAAATCAAAGTCAAGTCAAGAAATGTCCAATGGATCATGGAATGTGCTATCAGATTATTATGGGGAGGATAACTCTGAATAGAAGGATTTTCAAAAAAATCTTCATAAAATAAAAAATTCAGTTCAGACAGGATTCAAAGTTCTTGGCGCGGAGTTTTGCAACTCATTGTCTCGTATCAATCTGTATCTTCAGATCCGCGCCAAGAACTTTGAATCCTGTCTCTACAGAATTTTTTATTTTATGAAGATTTTTTTGAAAATCCTTCTATTCAGAGTTATCCTCCCCATAATAATCTGATAGCACATTCCATGATCCATTGGACATTTCTTGACTTAACTTGACAAATTCCATGCGATTGATTTTACGGGAGATCATATCGAGTATTTCTAAAAAAAAAGTTCGAAAAAATCAAAAAATTTAGGGGAGATACGATTTTTCGAATCCATGATTTACAAAAATCGCCAGTTCCAATTGAAAACAAGCAGAATTGTAAGCCTTTCCGGCAGAAGCCATGTGACATTTACTTTTTTTTTTGTTTCCGAATGGAAGCCTTGTAATCGATGATTTTTACGATGCCGTAATTTTGCTTGGAAATGATGTAGAATGTCACGAAACGTGAAAATATGATGTTTTTAGAAAATGTATGTATGTATGCCAGAATCTGTATGGCGATTTTTGGAAATTTTTTATCAATCCCCCCGAAAAAAGGACTAAAGTTTGAGCTAAAGATCTGAAATTTTGTCAGATAATTGGTATTACTTTGAACCATTTGTGGGCCCAAGTTCAGCTTAATCGGCCCAGTAGTTTCCGAGATATAGCAATTTCTAAAAAAACTTTTTCATTAATATCTCATAAACTACATATCCGAATTGAAGTTTTTTGACGGGAAAGTGTTCCTTACGATAATATCTATCGAATCAAATCAAAATATTGCTACGTAACTAGGGTCAGTTTAGTAATAATCGACAATTTTCATTTTTACTAGGAAATCGTTGTGGAAACGATAACTTGCTGAAAATTCAAGATAAGAAGTTGAAATTTGGTAGGATTATAGCTCTTATGATACTACAGAACTGTATTGTTCAAGAGCTGAATCAGATAAGTAGTTTAGAAGATATTCAACTTTTTGTGAAAAACTGTTATGCTTAATATCTCCTGCACCACTGGGCTGATTCACTTTATTTTTCAAAATATTTGTCGCGATATCTTTTATCAAGATTAATCAAAATATGTACACCTGCCTCTAAAAAGTTTTCGAGATATCAGCGTTTTTCTAATTTTTTCATTTTAAAGTTAATGTGGTTTCCATAATACGCGTCAAGCTTGGTCTACACATCTGAGATTCTGGGTACTAATTTGCATTATGAGCCCACAGTTATGCATAAAATTTTGTGTCAATCGATTCAGTACATCCGGGCATAGAGCAATTTATCAAAAAAAATTTTTTTTTTAAAATTACACATCGTCATTTTATCAATGATTTTCATCTCTATATGACTTAAAAAGTCATAACAACAATTTATGGTATTTTGTATTTGATGAAATGTCATAGCTATGACAGAAGTAGAAGTTAAAATTTGGTAAAATTGAAGCTCTTATGACATTACAGGATGTAATTGTATGGCTCTGACAGAATCAAAGATCGGTGTGGTTTATTCGCCTTACCAATATGAATAGCTTTTTGAGTAGTTATCATTTGCGAAATTGTACGCATCCATTCGGAAGCTTATTACCAATGGAATTGGTGAAAAAAAAAACAGTAAATGTCACATGGCTTCTGCTAAAAAGGCTTACAACCCTGGTTGTTTCCTATTGAAAATGGCCATTTTTGAAATTCATCGACTCGAAAAATCGTATCTCCTCCTATATTTTTTGATTTTTTCGAACTTTTTCCTTAAATACTCGATATGATCTCCCGCAAAATCACTCGCATGGGATTTGTATTTGCTTATCTCCTTATAGGAGAAAATGAACAAATAACATCATAAAATTGAGATAATGTGATGAGCCATGCTTCCACTTTTTTCATATCTACAAAAACGTATGAAAAAAATTGACAAAATTTTTCGTCAAATATCTCCAAAAATGTGGTGAGACTCCCCTTAATGAACTTTTCAACCTCTTGTTTCATTTCTGGTCAGTAGAATCGTTCTCGGATTCCGTTGAATGTTTCCACGATCTCCTTACGGCCAGCGGGTAAGCTTTCATGACATTCCTTTATTATCTTTGGTCTCAAAGCTTCTAGAGGCATTCTAATGGTTCCATGGCAAAGGGTGATGGTAACTGGTTGCCCTTGGAACTCTTTTTCAACGAAAAATCGAATTCGGAGGTCCTCATCAATTTCGTCTGCTTGATTGACCATTTTTACTTGGGTGACTTGGTATGTAGTCAGGACCTGCTTCAGGTTTCTCAGGCAGAGTTTGAGATTCTAGGTCTTGACCTTCTCAAAGTGCCACTGTTTTACGATGAGTGTAAAAGTGCAAAACTTCCCACATTTGGTCACAATGATTTGGCCCGTCTGTGGTTTCAGTTGCTTGATGTGGTCCAAGTTGATCTGTTTCAAGTCTCCTAGCAATTTGGTATTTTGCTTGGTCGGCTCTGCATCTGCCGCTAGGAAATGTGCAAGGTTTCCTCTACAGAAGGTTAGTCCATCTTTAGATTCTTGGGTATTGGATACAGCTTGGTAGAAACCGTCATGAGGAATACTGAGTGTGTCTTCTTCTATGGGTTTTTGTTCTATTTCCATCTTTGCAGGTAGGTGCAGGGTAAATGATGTTGGTGTGATAGAAGAGGATCTGGATATTTCATCTGAGAGATGGCAGTTTTTGGTTAATTCCCCAATCACCCTCGGTAACTCACTTACAGATTCCTGGAATTCATCTGTCAGATTGATTAAGCGTTTAGATCGTCCTTCGAATTCAGCAATTTTCTGATCAAATACTTGTCTGGATTCATTTAATTCCTCTATGAAGTCTGAACTCAGACTAGTTTTTCTCAGTTGGTATAGGGTGAGTGGTTGATAATAATCCCACTCAGTGTTCGGTTTTCCACCGAATTATTAATTATTAATTGAATACGTATAAATATTTACTCGTTATCGTAATTAAATTGAATGTGTTTGACTAACGTGCACGTGTTTTGATTTTTGGACCCTCTCACGCTCCCGTAAAAAATCCATCTCGCTCATCGCTCGCTTATTCCACAGATCTCAGACCCAGCATCGAACACTCAGGAAAGGTTTTATCTGGCGATTCATCAGTTTTTTCGATGAGTTTCTCGAATAGTTTTAGGCCCTTTAGTCTTGCTTTTTCGGCTTCTGTCAGTCCTTCATCTTCATCGTCTTGTTCCTCTGTGAGCGTTTCTGAATCAATATTCATTTAATTTACCGCCAACGGTTTCTGAAGTCACACTTGGCGAGAGTGACTCAGATCCTTGTGTTCTCCTTTTTCAATGCTGATCGATACTCTCGATTATACCGATAGGAGATGGGTGTTCTCTTACCGGTGGCGAGTTCTGTCATTCATCTTATTTTGGTTCTTTCAGCGACCGATGTACCTGGGACTGGAGGAGGAATGACTTTGGGCTCTGAATTGAATCGAACTTTTAAGTTAGGATTTCCAACTATTCTAGAAGATTTCAAGTTTGGGTTTTGTGGTTTGAGCGCGGGCAAACATACTGCAATTAAGATTTCCTCGGGTTGATCTTCTTCCAAGGGGTTTTCTGCGAACGCATCAGCTAGTTGTGCTTTCTTTTGTTCTTTGGCTTCTACGTCGAAGGCAACATAATTGAAATAAGTTTTCCATTTGACTTGCCTTGACGTGGGATCGCTCAAATCTCTCAACCAATTAAGAGCCGGGCTGTTCGTGATGACAGTGAAAGGCACTCCATAAATGTATGATTTGAATTGTTCCAATGCATAGACCATAGCCAAGCAATCTCGTTCAGTGGATGTATAACGAGTTTCAGCTACTCGCAGTATTCTTGATGCATAAAGGCTCGGGTGTTCGTCTCCTGCATCTTTTGGACTTAATGGATGCATGGGCTGTGGATGGCTCGTTCATGTCTGGGTAGTATAGCAGGGAGTCTTCTGTTATCGCGGTTTTGAGTAATTGGGAGGCTTCTACATAGCTAGTCCAATTATATTTGCTGTCTTTTTTTAAATAACTGATTGAGGCGTTCGGCTATTTCAGCAGTCTTTAAAGAATCTCCGATAATAATTGCTGAATCCTAGGAATCTCCTGATGCCGTGTTGGTTTCTTGGTATAGGCATGTCCATTAGTGCTTTAAATTTCGACGGATCTAGGTGAATGCCATCCTCATCGATAATGTGACCCAAGTATGCAATTCCTTTCATGAAGAATTTGCATTTGCACGGTTGAAGGGGAAGTCCATTCTCTCTGAGGCACTCGAAGAGATGACAAAGCATTTCATTGTGTGGTTGAAAAGTTATTGAATAGACTACAATATCATAAAGGTATATGTAGGGCTCCATTCCTTTCAGTCCTGCGACGGTCTGGTCCATCATCCTCTGGAGAATTGGTGGTGAATTTTGAAGTCCGAAAGGCATTCTTGCGTATTCGTAATGCCCATCCAGACCAGTAAAAGCAGTTTTTTCACTGTCTTCTTCATCTATTTCAATCTGATGGAAATCATAAACCCTGAAGTATTTTGCTCCTCCAAGTTGGAACAGTATTTTAGATATATCCGGTAGAGGATAGGAATCTCCGATCGGTATCTGGTTCAGACTCCGAAAATCGATAACTATTCTCCAACGCTTTCTTCCTGTTGAATCTGCCTTTATGAGGACAAGCCAGAGGGGGGAGTTATAGGTTGATATCGAAGGTCTAATGATCGCCTGTTCCTCCAAGGTACTACATTGCTTTTGGATCTCTTCTTTGCATTGTTTGGGGAATTTATATTGGCGTTTGTGAATGGGTTCGTCATCCACTGTGCAGATCTTACATTTAAAATGTTTAGCTTTTCCTAGCTTGTCTGCTGATAAGCGAAAAATATGATCAAAGGCATTAATTAATTCAATGATCTTTTTCCTCTCGAAAATTTTCAGGTCTTGGTCAGGAAGTGCTTGGACCATGTCAGCTGCTGTTTTATGGAGGTCTCTTTCGTCTTCTGGAGATATTTCTATGTTGGGCAGTCGATTCTCTGTCACATTTTTCAATTCGTTGAGGGGGAATAATAAGCTCGACTGAATCTTCGGTCGTGTTTATGGCAACCGCGCAAGCCATTCCATTCGTGACCGTGACTACACTTTCGCCAAGATATATACCATCCGGTGTGTGTATTTTGGGAATATAGCCGAATTCCAGATCTGGGTTTTCTATTTGAATTCCCCTCACCATCCTTGTTCTGGGAGGCATTATTGTTGGTCCATATGGTCTATGGCATTCGTACCAGCAAATTGGAAGATTTGGTGTTCTCTCCCTTGTTATAGTTCTTTGTAGATACCTAATATCACCTTTTTTCTTGATGAGGAATTATAGCCCTAGAAGTCCGGATCCTTTCACTGGCAGTTTACAGTCAACGATATGAAAGGGTACCGCTGATCCAAAAATCCTCAGGTAAATCAGTCCACACGTGGGTGATGCGTCTTCGGCAACCCCCGTCCGATATTGCACAATTGGTGATTCGATTTTCGCACCAGGTTTGATCGCCTGTCTCTCGATAAGATTGATCTCTGCTCGGGTATCCATCGAGAGCCGGTGTTATTTCCCAATTAGATTTCGGATTGGCAGGTTTATTCGAGGTCTGCCCACGGTCAACGATATTCTACATTCCTTCTTTGTTTTGCATTCAGGAAGACACAAATGTACTGGTTGCAGTCGAGCAATATTGAAGGTGATAGTTTCTGTACTGAATGAGATATGAGCTTTCAGTTTGTTCAATATGTTATCCCCAACAATTGCTACATATCCACCAGACTGATGAAGGATCACGTGGAATTTGATGAAGATTTTCGGGTGGAGAGGTAACATTACGGTCCTTACGGAATCCATGACATCATTTGAGAGCTCAACAATTTTGCAAGTTTCAGTGACGTTGACGATAACATCCTTATGTAAAGACTGTAGAGAAATCAGATTTATTGATGCACCCGTATGAACTGAGGCAACGATGCCGCCATTATTCAAATATGGTTCTTTGGTCCGAATTTGGGGACTTCTCTCAGGGCTGCAAAGAAGTGGTGTTACTATTGATGTTTATGATGGGTACTCGTCAGGATGTGGTACTGGTGCTGACCCTGGTCGCTCGTCATCGCACCCGTTTGACGACCCAGATACTTGTTTAAAGCCTGAGTTGTCCAGCTGTTGTAGATTTGGGTGGTTGTTGAGGCGGATTCCCTGCGGTTATTGGTGATTCCCTCTGTTCCGTTATCGTGACGTATCCCTTGAGGAAGGAGGCGTCACTGCTCGTTGTTTCTGGTTCTTCGGGTTGTCTGCTCCCGTTGGTGTTCCAGGGAACTGTTTCGATGGAAGGTACTCGTTGAGGAGAGCTGTGACCAGATCATTATTTAAACTTTGGGTTCGTAAACCATAGTTGTCTTTAAACCCATGGTGTCGATAGTTCTTGCTAGGTGTTGGTGTGAACAATGGAGAGTTATTTTTACGCCCTTGATACTGTTGATGAACTGGATATCTCTGATTTTGTTGTTATTGGTACTAGTAACCATTTGATGATTGACTAGCTGGCGAATTTGACCAGGCATTGTTGTGAATCCCGACCAATTGATATTCTGTTACATATCGATTTTGGTTTTTAAGTGGTATCTCTGGCGCTGGTAATGCCACAGTTGGTCTGAATCAAGTAGTTTCAAGACATCGACTATCTTTTTAGCTTTCTGCCATCGAACAGAGACTTTCACAGCAGGAGTCGCATATTCTTTGAATTTAACGAGGGCCTCGCTGTTCAGATATTCCTCTTGAGCGTCTCTCTTAGCCGCAGATTCACTTTCAAGTGTTCGCAAACTAAATTGAACCAAAGCTCCCAATCTTTCCAAAAAACATTCTAAGGGTTCATTAGCAAATTCACATAGACCACGAACTTGGATTACATAATATGTAAAATCATATTGACCTCGGAATTTTTTGACAAGTATTTTTAGTATGTCTTGGACTGAATTTAAGGTCTTGTTCGCGATTGCAAATTTTGCAGGTGGTAAGAGACGTTTCAATATTTGTAAGATGTACTCCTCTATTTTGCCATCTTCAGTAGGAATTGATAGTAAATTTGCTCTAACTGCATATTCGGATTCGTCTAAAGAGGCGTGTTGGGATGTACCAGAGAAAATTGGTATACTGTTCGCAATATCACGAGCTTTAATATAATCTTCATGACTACCGGTAAATTGTCCCATGGCATTTGAGTTACCAGTGTAAGTAATATTAATGGAATTGTTAGCCATTGAAAACCAAATTGTTTTTTAAATTAAGGAATACTTGTGCAAGTAAAACAGTTGAGGAAGAAATGAAAAAATTGAGAATATTCAATGGAGATGATTGGAAAATATGGAAATGAAATTATATGAAAAGGAATTTAAGAATAAAAAAGGAATTTCCTTATGGTCCGAGTAAAACTTCCTTTTGAGATTTGGCGGTAAGAGTTAAAAAGGAAGCCTAGAACGGTCCTACCGCTTGCGCCATGAAATTCTAGCTGTTATGCCCGGAGATGTTGTCAGCGTTGGAGGAGAACTTTTGGATAAAAGTGTTATTTACGGAAACAATAAACTAGATATTTTTCATCTGAAAGTACGGAAAAGTTAAATTTTGAATAGTTAATTAAGCCAAATATTTCTATATATTGATTTAGATTTCGACGACGCTAGGCTTGATGTTTCGCTCATACCTTGATCGATGTTACTAATTTGGAATATGAGAAGGGTAATTCAGGGATAAGGATGGTTTGATGTATTGAAAATAATCAAAAGATTCCGAGATTATTTTATGCTCAAAAGTACTCTTCTATATTCTTCATATTTCAAAAATACAATGAAACAGTTTAAATTTAAGCTAGAATTTTAATTAGAAGTTGCAACAAAAATTTTGTTAGAGAAAAATGTAATAACTGTACTGATTTTTCTTTAGCCTCAACAAATACTCAAAAACCCTAACTCAAAAAAATGCTCGATTAAAAATACGACCAAATCATTACCTTCGTTCTCGCTATCCGACAAATCTGAAACGCCAAAAACCATAACGCTACAACTGGACTCCAGGAATAATCAGCAGCTCATTCAATCCTTACTTCGAATGTTTAGGGTGCCAGCTGATTTGTAGCAACGCGGAATCGATGAACCGCAAACGGAACCCTATTTTCTTAAACCTAAATACTGATTGTCCCCAAAAATCCAATAACGATAAGAAATGTAACGAAAACCATACGCAGAAATTTGGATTACGAGGGCACGAGATTTACTCGGTTGCTCAGTGTGCGGGTCGTGGAGAGAGGGGTGGTTTCGTGGATGAGAACATCAATTAACAAAGCTAATCATCGATCGAGAAACCAATAAACCAATGTCTTGAACTCTAAACGGGACAAGTAATGTCGATATTCCATAATAAAAAATTGTACTGACGTGTTCCGCTATTGCCAAAATTAATACAAAATCATAAATTCTTATAAATAAAAAGTTACATGAATGTGCCTCAAAATAATTTTAAATACTCTGAAATGATCCATTAAAGTCCGAAAGACTCGAAAATATGCGAATAATTATCTTAAGCATAAAAGAAAAAGCGATCCCAACCCAAAGTTGATAGAAAGAAGCAAAAGTATTGTCCACGAGGGGGCACGAATCCAAGGGAGAGAGACTATCGGAAGGTAGCATGAGTGGGAGAGAAAATGAACTAGGGAGCTACGCGAAATCGAGAGAGAGCTAGGGAAAAGGTACGAGTTCCTCTATTTTCGAGTGATAATTGTTCGAATTCTAGATTTTAGAGAGTATTTATCATCATTTCTCGAGGGTTTGCCATTTGTAACATATCAAAATCGGGGATATTATCCAACCGAAAAGATAGCAAAATGAGCGAGAGAGCTTGAATCAGCCACATGGCTGATTTACCGGAAGGGCGCATTTTTAAGCCGGAAATGAAGATTTTCTCCATGAAAATAGGTGGCTTATAATCTCAAATTGATTTTTAACCATTAGAGAGCCCTCAAATTAATCAGAGGAAGTTTGAACCATTTTATTGTTCTGGATTCCCACCATAAAAGTGAAGGTAACTGAAAAGATAGGGTCCCTATGCCCAACCGGAATGAAAAACTCACCAAACGCTAGAGAGCATCAAAACACGTAAAAGATAGCCTAGCGACATGTCAGGTAGCATAATTTTTCCTCCAAAACTCTTGTGAGTTGGGGAAAATATAAGAAGTAGGTTGCATAACTAAATTAAGCGCCGATAAGCAATTAAGAGAGCAAGCGAAATTGTAGCAAGCAAAGAGGTAGCAATGAAACAGGTAACGAGTGGCATCAATCGCCGTAACGAGGCGCATAAATCATTAATTGTCACACAAATTAATAACTCAGGTAATATGATTATGATCTAGATAATTTCAGGTAGTTTCCAGGCAGAATTCGGGTTCGTTTGAAGAGTTTCCTGTCCATCAAACCATGGGTATCGTTGTTGGCGTCATTTCGAGAGGTAGCGACGTCATTTCACGTGACTTATTTTATTTCCGCAAAACCGCACTAAAATCACAAAAATCACTGATAAAAACGTACACAGGTACTCATCATCATCCTGCAGTGTCGATCTAACCGAGTTTTGGTTAATTTTCTACGATAATTACCCCCGAAATTAGCGTCTTACGGAGCGGTGTTAGGAGAGAGCTCTTGTCCAGGTAATGTCCGGGCGACTACTATCATGGCGACTACTGCGTGTTTCACTCGCTGTACTCACTCTATCGATAAACCAAAAAGAGTTCCAGGAAACACTGAGTAGCACGTTATCTTGGCTAAATATTCCACGGTGATATTCACATCCTTAACCGAATTTACGTATAAAAATCTCAAAAGTACTAAACTCTAACTCAACAAAACTGACTCGACAAAAATATCTGCAAAATATCTGGTTTACTTTATGAAGTTATTTAATGAATATTATTCCAAAAGTTTAGGAAATCGATTTGCGCGCTAGGTAACCAATTTAAGTAATTTTCCGAACTTAAGGTAGCTCTGAAGTATAGTTAAGGTAGCAGGTAGCTCCAATTTGTCGTATAAATTTTTATCGTGAGGAAAAGGTAACCGTTGTAAGGGATTTTTGCCGGTGGTCCACCAGCAAATATCCCAAACTATTTTGGGCATCTCCTCTATCGCTCAATTATGTCGGGCGCCAGCTGGATTTTCACGGAAAATCCAACGGTAAACCGGCCTCAGAGGATAACTCGTCTACCCTGAGGACTTCTCGTGGCGGGGCTAACAATGCCGAGCCAGCATCAGCGTGAAACGGTAGAGTGGGCGAGGTCCACCATACTAGGAGTATTTCACTCGATCGATCCTCGTCTTTTTAGCCGAGAGACTTTGATCAAGCGTATCTTCCAGGAGCCATTCCTCTATGTATCTTTCGCCGAGGATGTTTCCATTCCTCTGAAGTATGCCTTTCCTCTCCAGAGTGGCTCAACTCTGGAGAAGTCCACCATCACTTGCGAATCCTTCTCACTCCTAGGAGCGCCGAACACTGAGAGGCAGGCGACCCAGGTATCCGGAGACTTGTTCTCACCCACCTGTGCCCACCCCAACTCAACCTCAATGCTCGGTAAAAGCACCCATCGCGGGCCAACACCCACAGTACTCGTCGTGGAGGTACGTGCGATCGGGCCTCCAGGAGTCGGCCTAACTCCCGGCCCACGGATCCACGCCAACACCACTTCTTTCGTCCGAAGTGATGGATCCCTAAGAACATGGAATTAAAATACTCCACGTCCTCAAAGTAATCCGATCCTTCCGTTTGGGACGCCGAAGCGTCCCATTCTCTCGCTGTTCCGGACCTTGTCCTCACAGCGGACCCCCATAATCCATAATGGACTAATGCCACTTACAACCGTCGTCGAGGACCGGACGATTCACATCCGCTTGACTCCAGTGCCTGTCACCGACTGTCTCGAAATCTACTAGGGCCTTCTCCCTCTAGTCTGAACATCTCAGCGGCGGTGGGTTATCCGTTACCCCACCACCACCAATCAGCTCGACGGCAATCGAGGGGGCGCTAGTCCTCTCACCTAGCCGTTGGTCCCTAGTCAAAGTCGATAGCGCCTCTAGAATCGCCCACTTGGAACGTCAGTATGTTGGCCCGTTTCCCCCAAACACTGCTGGGCGAGTTTCTAGATAAGGCGACAGGATATGGATAGCCTCTCTATAATGTTCAGAAGCATGGTTTCACCCAAACCACGCCTCTTGGCATTATTTGATTGGTCTATTCACGTCACGCGTGGTTCACTTAAGCCGCCGTTCGATGTCACTCTCATCTCTCGCTCAGCTTCTTCAGCTGGCGGTAGATATCGCTCTCTTCTCTGTCCCTCACTCTAACCATTTTTGACTCATTGTTTTTCGTGTTGGTAAAACAGTTTACCGTAACGAGAAAATCTCGTTACACCGTTTATAAGTTTTTACTCTCCCTCTCTTTTTTTTTTATACATGAATACCCTGGTGTTCCGCAGGTGACGAATTCGGCTGGAATTTCGTCACAGCCCCCCGCTTCTTATCGTTTCCGTGTCGGCTTAGACCTTTGCTGTGGATTGCTGCGTTCAGTCCAGGGTTGAGGGGTCGTCTGAGGGTTTACGTTACTTCCAGTCGTGGTCGGGCTTCTAGGTCCCTGTCGTCCTTGAGAGCTGAAAATAGTCGAACCCACGCCCACACAAAGATATTTTCCCCAGAATAAGAGAAAAGTACGGGATTGTAGAAGAGGTAGCGAGAAGTTTTATTCCACGATTTCGAGATCTTCGGAGTACACTAGATACCCGGACAGAGAAATAGGAGATAGTTTTATTTCGTGGTCAAGTCAGTATGCGGATCCAAGTGACCTCCGAACCAAAATGAAAGGAGAAATAAAAATGGACGTAGGTAAGACAACAAAAACCAAAAAAAAAAACGGAAGAGATAACTTGTCCCTGCGTAATATGAAAATGATAAAACAAAAAAAAACTAAGTTGTAATAAATTATCCCGGAGTTCTTTTGGGTCCCGAAAAAAAAACGAAGAACCAAAAGGAAGGAACAAAATAACTATAATAAACAAAAGAAAATTAACTGAAGGAAAAATAACTAAAATATTATCTTTGAGGACACCTAGTCCGATTGGCGGGTCGCGCCCATCTGTCAGTCTTGATTTCAATAAGGTAGCACTGACGATAGTAATAATAATACTGAGAGAGCTAACAAAGTGTAATTGCCCTGAAGAGGTAGCATGAGGTAGCTGACGGACTTACAGGGTGGGTGTTCCCCGCCTACGAGTTCACCAATAACGAGGTGGAGGTGGTTCGGGCCCCCTCCATGGGTATTCCCTATCATAGTCGCGATCATCCTCATGGTCTCGAGGTGGATACCTGGGTCCATCTTCGAGAGAAATCCACCACCCGGTCCCCTTTGTGAGACGGCGTAGTTCCTCGGTGGAGGGTCCTGATCGCTTGGGGATCCATAGCGATCTCTTTGTGGCCCATAACCATCCCTTGGTGGGTTACGGGGACCCCTCGAGTCAGAATTATCTCGAGGGTCCAATTGTTCTCCTTGTCCTCGAGGTGGATTCCCTCGACGCCATTCGTGATCCTTGGCGGACATTCTCCAGGCTCTGCCTCGGCCGAGAGGAGGGTAATGCTCATGATGGTGTCGATACCCAGACTCACGTCCCTGCTGGAAGACATAGTATTGTACTGGCGGGCGTTGAGGATGTTCGTCATACTCAACGAATTCTCGAAATAGTGGCGGAGGCTCTCGTCGTCTACTAGTACCATAGCCTTGGATTGTGGTGCGGGTTTTGAAGCTTTAGCTGGTGGAAGGTTCTTTTGGAGCTTCGTACGCTCTTTGGTTAGCGGGGCTGGTTCAGGGTTATCCCGTGGAGTGGCTTGGGCCTGGAGTTCGGCCCGAGGTACGTTGCGACGAAGTGCTGCTCCGTAGGGGTCTACTGCTCGCCACCGGTCTCCACAATGCAGACAGGTTTTGGTGGTCACGCCCTTACAACCACAACTGTAGCATACCGTGATCGGGGGTTCTGGGCATTGCTGTCAACGATGATCCGGGGAGTCACAATTGAAGCAACAGGGCTGGAAATCCCAATCTCCTCGAACAGGCCTATCGTCCGGGTGACAAATGGTTCGTCCCTGGTCTACCTGAGCAGGTAGAGCGGGTATGTCGAAGTGTGGCTCCTCGGTAGCCCACCAGGGTAGAGGATACTCCACTGGTTCTCCGGGCTCCTCAGGATCGTCGTGGATGGTGATGACTGGTGGAGGTTCCACTAAATTGGCCTCGATATTAGTAGGGGTTTGAGCTCTTGGAATTGCCCTTCCCGGAGTTGAAGTTGATACTGAGTCCTGGCGGTGGTGAGAGGGTTCCTTGGAGCGGCTGGACAGCAGGTGCAGGTGCTACAGTAGCAGCGGTCCCTGGAGCGGTCGCCGGGATTCCGCTGGGTCCAGGAGTCGCTTCATCGATGCGAGATGGTGTGGTCGGGGTGCGGACCAATTGCAGACGTACTTCTGCGCGGTCCAGGGCTCCTGAGGTCCGAGTGGCGGAAGCTGCACCTCGAACTTGGGTCGATGGTAGCCGTGGATCCAACAGGTTTGGATAACTCCGAGATGAACGGACTGTGTTGATCGGGCGAGATTGAGGCATGACCGCGGCAGTGATCTTTGGCGACTTATATCTCACAGCCACCAGGATCGTTGGCTTCGGCAGTGACTCCAAAGAAGTGCCAAGCTTCTTATCTTCCTCAGTAAGATCGAGCTGTAGAACGTCAGACTGCTCCTATTGAGGCTGATCGTGGTAGCGTCTTTTGGATCGCGGCTAGTGTCAGGTCCCCTAGCTTCTTCAAAGGTATCAAATACCTTGATAGGTATCCGGACCTCTACTCGGCACGGTCGGCTAAAGACGATTCTAGGGCGTCCCTTTCACTTCGGTGCCTCACCTCGGGGGGTAGTCGAAGGCTCGCTGGTGTGGGTCGGATGTTTTGAAGGTAAACCTGCGGCCTTCTCCTCCTTATCGTCCATGAATGCAGTGGCTTCACTGGATGCACGGCTGCGATCACTGAGAGGAGAGCAGGTGCTACTTAGGTCGTCGACAGGTGGCTCTCGAGCGAGTGGGAGCTTGGCTGAGGCTCTTAATATGGCCATGAAGAGGTCGTGCCTTGTCCCAGGTCGCTCCTGGTCAAGAGCATCGAGCTGTGCCTGGAACCGTGATAATTCTGCCCTTACGAAGTCCACTGGCCCTAGAGACCCGATCGTCTCCGTCTTCGGAGGAGGTGTGACCTTCGTCAGAGTCTCTGAGGGAGCTGGAACGCCTGCTGGGGACTGCTGAGTGACCGGAGGATGCTCGGAAAAGACCGAGGTTTGCATCGGCGTTACAGGGAGCTGCGTTGGCATTGAGGGGTCCTTTTTCATTAACTGGGCTGGTGGTAGCTCCGTGACATCCATGGAAATGCCAAAGCTCTCCACCGTTGCGCTGACCTTCGTTCTCAGAGGATTCTTGGGGGGTTTTTCTTCCTAGAAGTCAATAACTGGCCTTAGAGAGAGTTTATGCGTAGCGTTGGGCAAGCATCAGGGAAAGCAACACCATGAAACATATAGCAGGTCTGGAGATAGCATAGAAAGCGTAAAATTCATCACAGGGAGCATAACTTGTCAGTTTATAGAGAGCGTAACTTGTTTGTCAAGAGAGAGCATAATTTGTTGGGCTTACAGGCGTGAGTTTTAGGTAACGTCCTGCCGAAAAATCATAAATGGTCGGTCTGTGAAGAGGAAGCATAGGTATTCGGGCTTATAGGCAATGTTATTAGGTAGCGCCATGCAGAAAAGCATAGAAACTTCATTTTTCTGAAGGGAGCTTAGGTATTCGTATTTACAGGCAATGTTATTCAGATAGCGCCAGTCCGATAAAGTTTTCTATCATACTGTTCTTCTAGGGGAAGTCGATAGCGCTTGAGGTCTTGAATCGAAATTTCCCCTTTGAACTTCCCTAGCATATCGGAGAGCTCATACCGAGTGCGCGAAATCTTTTTGGAAACAACGAATGGTCCTTCGAAAGGTTGCGCTAACGATTCAGAGAATTGTTTCACGGCGTTAGATAGCGGGTGAGATTTACACAAAACAACATCTCCGACTTCAAATTCTTGATGTCGGCGACGCAGGTTGTAATAGTGAGCTTGCCGATACTGAGCTTCCGTTAACGCACGAGTGAAAACTCGTCGCAAGGAATCCAATCGCATCATACGTTCAATCCATTTTTCTGGATTCTGCGGAACAATCTCGATTTCGCCTTCAATTTCGCGGCGCAAAGAGATAGCTGAAGTCGGTTCTCGACCAAAGTTAGCAACAGCAGAAGTGCTCTGTAGACAGTTATGGAGAGCAGTATTGTATGCGAATCTAAAGTCGTGTAAGTGAGCTTCCCACTGATTATGATTTTTTCCAGTGAACACTCGCAGCATCATTTTGATGACTCTATTGACGCGCTCGACGGGGTTCTTTTGCGAATGATACGCTGGAGTTGTCTTGTACTTCATTCCGATCATTTCCGCAAGAGCGCGAATGTCACGGTTGATGAATTCAGTGCTATTGTCAGTGAGCAATACTCGGGGAGTTCCCCATCTAGAAATAACTTGGTGTTCAATCACTTCGAGAATCTTTTTACCAGTGGCCGCATGCAAGGGAACAACTTTAATCCACTTGTTAAATAGATCCTAGATTACGAGAATGTAGCGAAGAACGGATTTGCTAGGGGTTATTGTCCCCATAATAACGGCGGCTATAGTCGTCCATGGTTCCTCAATCACTCGTCGACCCATGAGTTTTGTAGGAGCAGCCTACTCCACTTTGCACTTTTGGCAGGTAGCGCAGTGACTGACAAAGGTAGTAATGTTATTTAGCATGGACGGCCAATGATATCTGAGAGAAACTCGTCGATAGGTCTTATCGATACCTAAGTGACCAGATTGAGGTAGCTCGTGAGCTTCTCTCATTGCCTGTTTCCGTAGCTCGTTAGGTAGCACAAGTTTCCACACATCTAAATCTTCTAACTCGGTACTGATGAAACGATTCGGACGGTGGATAAATAGTTGATCGTCAACAATTTTATAATCAGGGACCTTATAGGGAGCATGTTGAACATCTCTATATCGACGTTTATACCACTTATCTTTAGTCTCGTTGAAGGTAGCTAGAATTTCACGAAAGGTAGCAAGAGTCTCCTCTTCAGGATTAAGTAATCCCTCTGGAGCTCGAGATAGCGCATCGGGGACATGATGAAGTGCCCCCTTACGATGAACGATAGTGTAATCATATTCCATTAAACCGAGAGCCCACCTAGCGAGTCTTCCGGTCGGATTCTTCAAGTTATTTATCCAACGCAAGCTGCTATGGTCGGTGATAACTGTGAAGGCATAGCCCTCCAGGTAGCAACGTAACTTTTTGATGGACCATATCACAGTGACATATTCTTGTTCAGTAACAGTCCAATTCCTTTCGGCATCGGTTAGGGAGCGACTCGCATAGGCGATTACCCGTTCTACCTCATCTATTTCTTGAGTGAGCACGGCTCCAAGGCCTAAACCACTAGCATCACTCTGAAGAACAAACGGATTATCCAGATCTGGCCAGGCTAGGGTTCAAGCAGAAGTCAAGCGAGCTTTCAAGGTAGCGAAGGCAAGTTCCTGATCACTAGATCATTCCCATGCCTGATCATTCTTCAATAATTTATTTAGCGGTTGAGCGCAGGTAGCGAAGTTAGGTATGAACCGCCTATACCAGGAAGCCATACCAAGAAATCTATGTAGCTGTTTCAAGTTCTTTGGCGCGGGATAATTTAATACAGGATCGACTTTTTCGGGATGGATCTGTAGTCCGGCGCTATTCACGGGGCAACCAAGTTAGCGTACTTGTGAATAATAAAAATGACTTTTCTCGCGGTTCACGACTAAGGTAACTTCTTTTAATTTCTGTAGGACCTCCAGGTAGACAAGATGCTCCTCAAACGTACGAGTAATGATAATTACATCATCGAGTTACACCAAAACGTTTGGGTACATAGAAATCCCCATTACTTTATCGATTAAACGTGGAAAGGTAGCAGGAGCATTAGTGAGCCCGAAAGGCATACGCTTGAACTGTAAGAGTCCTCGTCCCGGTACAACATAAGCGGTGATCTCGCGAGATGCGGGGTCTAAAGGTATCTGGAAATATGCCTGGTTTAAATCTAAGGTAGTTATATAGTGAGCTTGTCGCAGTTCCTTCAGTATGCCAGACATATTCGGAGTGGGATACGCATCGCGCTTAGTTACTGCATTAACTATACGAAAATCGATGCAAAAGCGATATCTCTCATTCGGTTTTATCCCCATGACTACGGGGCTGAACCAGTCACTTTTGGACGGCTCAATTATATCCGTCTATAACATGGTATCTACCTCCTTCCACATGACGTCCCGTAATTGTAGAGTGACGTGATAAAGTTTCTGCGCAATAGGTGGACTGTCACCGACGTCAATGTGGTGCGAGGTACGAGAGGTAACCCCGAATGCTCCGGTCGAAGGAGGTGAAATGTTCTTATCGAGAACCTCTTGAAGACGTGCGGTTTCGGCGTTTTCTAACGTACGGATTCCGCAACATATGATTACTCGATTGGCACTCTCGACCGGTGTGAAAGGGAACCGTTACTCGGGTTTATTTCGATAGAACCAGACTTGATCGAAGGAATCAATAACAATTCGCGCGGTGAGTAGGAAATCTCGACCTAATAAGAAGTCCTCCGCTAGCTTTGGAAAAAGTTACGCTGAGGCAGTCATCGTGCGTCCTCTTAGCTTTCCTTCGAATTTCATCATGGAATCAACATATTCCACTTGACTCGCAACGCAAATAATACGTTTTGGAGGTACAGGTAGCGAAGGTAGCTTAGCTTGATTAAATAGCTTGATGCCAGCTGGGCAAGCGAAGGTCCTTGAAGCACCGGAATCGACTACAGCATGGATCGTTTTTCCACAGATCTCGATTTCAATACGAAAAAAGAGCAGTTTACTATCGGAGGTAACATTAACGAGAATGTCTTCCCGTACGTAGCTGTTCAGGAGCAGTCAAGTCTCTTGGATCTGTCCCTGTTTGAGTGAGTTCGAGAGGCCTAGGTAGCGTGTTTTCCAGATAGCTCTCACTCAAAGGTTGTCGACTCTCAAGAGGACATAATCCGCAACTTGAGGGAGCTTGGTGAGGTAACTTTACTGGTGCCGGGTGTTTCACCGGGAGAGACGCCTTTACCGGCAAATGACGTCTCAGGGATCGTTTCCCGAATTTCCCCCCTGATTCTGAGAGTTAGCAGATGCACAATGTGTGCAGTTAATCGAGGAAACTCCGGATTTGCCACATTTGTAGCAGAAATATCGCCGAGGGCCAGTGCAATCCCGATGTCTGTGCCCAACCTTACCGCAATTCCAGCAGAATATCTCTCCAATCAGGAGTCCGGATAATGAGTCGGAGAGTTCGGTCTCGCCCTCTTCTTCCTGCCCACTTACTTATAGATCTGAGCGGGTTGCGGAACTTGGGACGTGGATGGAATAGTACCATCCGCGGGAGCTTGTCCCAGCTGTCTAGCCTAATTAGGTAGCTGCTGAGCAGGCAATTATCGGAAAGGTAACTGCTGAGGGTGTAACTGTTGTAAATATAACTATCGGTAGGGCCACGGCTGAGAAGGTAGCTGATGCGACTGCAATGGTTGAGAAGCTACTTGTTGGGGAGGTATTTGTTGAGAAGGTAGCGACTTTCGAGTCAAAGTCCTGGAAGTGACTTGATGAAAAGGCAGATGGGTGTTACGCCCGAACGTCTTACGTCGTGATTCCATTGCCATATCCAGGAGTTCATCCTCCTCATGACCAACGTCATCTTGCTCGGGGTAGGGAGCTTCATTGATGAGTGCTTCACCCAACCCATAGGTTTTAAATGTTTTATTGGAGTTCCATCCACGGCGGTTGGATGGTTTGGAGGTAGCTTGAGAGGGACGGTAAGCAAAGCTAGGGCGAAGTGATTCCTCTGGACGTGGAGGTAGTCTACGCTGACCTTCACTCTCTAGAATCTTCTCGTACATGGTACCTTTGCGTTCTAACTGCTCTACGGTTGCGGGGAGTTCGGGAATTTGAGCCTTGTATCTGAACAATAAGTTCCAGTGAGCATAGCGAAAGCGTTCGGTTTCGGGCCATTGGGGTCTGGTACTCTGGAACAAACCTTTCATGCACGCAAAGTAATTCCTAACCCGTTCGTTCTCTTCCATAGTGCGAGCAGTGATTTAGTTGTAGTTTAGTGTAGTTTTCAAGGTATCTTGAGGAAGCTGATCATCGACATTTTGTACGTTAATTGTTGGCATCATACGGTCATCTCCAGTAGCGGAGGTCGTGGCAGTAGCAGGGGAATTTGATTCATCGAGAGGTATCGGTTATTGTTTCGGTTTTCCCGCCTTTTTGGAGTTCTTCCCATTGATATCCGACCCCTTTCCCGAGTCGGTCATCTTCCCAATAAATTAAAATACGAGTTGGAAAGAACAATTAGAAAAGGTAGCGAGATAAAAAAAGAAACTAGGTAGCGAGGGAAAATTACCAAAGGAAATGATAGGTAGCGAGCTTTAAACGATCTGAATTAGCCTGAAATCGATGGAGGTGTGATAGTAATGATAATAATGATAATTCTCGTTTCCAAAAAAGGTAGCAGAAAATATGGACGGAAACGGTAGCGAAATTCAATTAATGAAAACGAAATAAAATCAAAGAGATGTTAACCGAAGTGAATTAATTCCCAAGGATGAGATTGTAGGAAATAGGTAGCAGATATAGAAAGCAGTGAAATTCGTAATGAATTTGAAAAAAAAAGGTAGCGTGAGGCACTTGCCAAGCGATGCGAGAATATAGGGAGCGTAATTAGTGACAATTCAGGCAGAAATATTTAAATAAATTAGACTCCCTTAATTTTCACTGAAAATTGATAAATGCTATTAATTGCTCACTTAAATGAAATTAATTTCTAATAGAATCAAGAACGAATTTAAGTTGTTCTAACTTCGCACTACACTCACGAGTAAATGAGACTCACTGAAGCTACGGACGCATTAATAGTTCGACGATTCGATTCGAAGTAAGCGTCGGAGATAACTCTCGGATGGACGGGGCCCAGAAATTTCGTAGCAGTAGTCCGGGAGTGGGGGTGATTCCCCTACTCTCGCCTGAGTTTCCTTATATACAGAAATGGGAACTCTCCAGTGAGCTTACCCCTACTCTTGTGTCACCCCCTCGCATCACGTGAGGGAGAGGTGGAGCGAAGGTATCGTACGATATTACGTAAGGTAGAAACTTCGGCCCGATGACTCATCCTCGAGGAATTTTATTTTTCTCGAAGGTATGCCTCATCCTTGAGAAATAGTTATTTGTCTCAGAAGTATAACTCATCCTCGTCAACGCTAGGTAGCAGAGAACCATAAAATTTTTAGGTAGCAAGGAATTATCGATTTTACCACGATAATTCCAAAGATAGCAAATTTTTCACAGAAAAGAGGTAGCAAAACAAGGGAGCTTATATCGCATGTTCACATGTCTCTCCATTGGAATTTACAGTAATGGAAGGGATCGTTTGCAAGAATTTTTAACAATTAAAATTTTTCAACATTTTCAAAAATTATCAGAATTGCGGAAATGACTGAATCCTGTCTAACAACCTTACCCCACTAAAATTTTTAATCGGAAGAGGTAGCTCGGATAACTGATCTCCTTTTTAAGGAGAGCCCCCCGTTGGACGCCATTTGTAATGATTTTCCTTTAGCCTCAACAAATACTCAAAAACCCTAACCCAAAAAAATGCTCGATTATCCAAACACAGCTAAATCATGACCTTCGTTCTCGCGATCCGGCAAATTTGAAACGCTATAAACCATAACGCTAAAACTGGACTCCAGGAATAATCAGCAGCTCATTCAATCCTTACTTCGAATATTTAGGGCACCAGCCGATTTTTAGCAACGCGGAACCGACGAACCGGAAACGGAACCGGATTTGCTTAAAACTAAATACTGATTGTCCCCACAAATTCAATAACGACAAGAAATATAACAAAAACCATACGCAGAAATTCGGATTACGAAGACACGAAATTTACTCGGTTGCTCAGAGGGTCGTGGAGAGAGGGGTAAATTCGTGGACGAGAACATCAATTAACAAAGCTAATTATCGATCGAGAAACCAATAAACCAATGTCTCAAAGTCTAAACGTGATAAGTAATGTCGATATTCAATAATAAAATACAATCGTACTGACGTATTCCACTATTGCCAAAATTAATACAAAATCATAAATTCTTATAAATATAAAGATACATGAATGTAACTCAAAATAATTTTAAATACTCTGAAATGATCCATTAAGATCCGAAAGACTCGAAAAGATGCGAATAATTATTTTAAGAATGAAAGAAAAAGCGATCCCAACCCAAAGCTGATAGAAAGAAGCAAAAGTATTGTCTACGAGGAGGACACGAATCTGAGAGATTGATTGATTGATTGATTTATTTATTAACTGCACATTATGTTGTGCAGAAACTATGGCTGAAACCGTATAGCAGAAATAACAAGAGTATACTTAAGATAGACATTCATGTAAAGTAGCATAAGCACAATAATTTGAAAATAAGAGAAGATAATCTAGAGCTACAAAGGTAGAGGGCAAACAAGTACCCCAGCTAACGAGGCGCGGACTCTCAGTAAAAGAAATATGGCAAACTATCACAATGAGAGAGATGGAAAGGATACAAAGAAGGGAGACGAAAAGTCAGAGAAAGGGAAGAGGAAACGAAAAAGAACACGACTGCCAAACGGCCTCACTAAGATTTCCCTTAACTGCAGCCTTGAAGGACTGAAGCGTGGGCAACTCACGGACCTCGGCCGGAAGCGAATTCCATAGATATTCCGCCGAAGCATGACACGAGCGCCAGAGCGACTCAGTGCGAAAGGGTCTAATCAGCAATGAACTGGCGTCACCCCTCACAGGCCTGCCAGACCGGTCAACTATGAAAAAATCGGTTAAATAGTCAGGACTACCCAGCCTAAGAATCTTGAAAGTCTGGCATGCTAGAAAATAGGTACGGTGTGTCTCGCACGTCAGCCAGTCAAGCCGTATCCGAAAAGGGGTGACGTGCTCATCTCTCCTTGATCCGAAGACGTATTTATTACCAATGTTGATAAGTCGCTGTTTCTTGATGGCCAGCTCCCCAGAAATCCCGCCGTAAAGAAGGCAGCAGTAATCCACTAGGGGAAACACCAAAGCCTCAACCAGGTATTTACGTAGCTCGAAAGTTGTGCTATTTTTGAAGGAGCGAAGGCGATACATCACAGAGTGGACTCTTTTTGAGACACTCTGCATATGCTCACGCCACGGGAGCTTGCTATTAGGAGTAACACCAAGACTACGGAGAGAGGATTCGAAAAACACAGGAGAATTACCAACGCTAATGGATAGATCAGGCAATGAGTATATGTCATTCACGAAGAACGACGAACCAAACATTATTGCCTTTGTCTTGGAGACGTTGAGTTTCAGGCGGTTGCGAGAGGCCCAAAACGTTGTTGGCAACACGGCTCATCCTAGCTATGGTTACATCGAACTCACATCGCGAGAACCGTACGTATACCTGGAGATCATCCGCATAGATCAAATGACGAATGCCAGGCTCAAGTCCCTGGCACACGTCATTTATGAATATATTGAAGAGAATGGGACGAAGGATGGACCCTTGCAGCATACCACGATCCAAGCGACGAGGAGAGGACTGCTCAATACCCCGCCCAAAGTGACCTGGGTTCGCCCACTCAGGTAGGACGCTATTCACCTGACGGCGCCACCTGAGAAACCTAGCCCAAGAAGCTTCTAAAGAAGCAGCACACATGACACACAGAGTCGAACGCTTTGCTGAAGTCGAATAGAAAGAGCATTGTTAGATGACGAGCGTCAATACCCAGACGAATGTCATCAACCAACCTCAACAGTCGCGCCTGCGTGCTACTACCAGGGCGATACCCAGTCTATAACGGGTCAAGGTGATGGCCCTCAGCTAGGTACTCAACAATCTGTGAACACGCCAACTTTTCCAAGACCTTAGATAAGAAGCACAGCAAGGAGATAGGCCTAAACTCGCTAACCAAGGAAGGATTCTTTACCTTGGTAAGGGCAATTACCAGAGACCTCTTGCATGAAGGGAGAAACGAGCAAGTGAAAAGGAACACATTGAAGAGCGAAACGAGGAATGGCAGGAGGACCGGGACAGCAGCCCTGATTACCGATTTGGGGATACTGTCCCATCCCCTAGCCTCCGAGGAGAAATGATTGATAGCACTCAGCACATAATCGTCACTTACCAGTCTGAATGAGAATCCCCCCCGCCGCCCCTCGCAGGTTAAGGCAATGAGGCAAGAAACTCATCCAGCGAGGGTCGCCACGATCGTAAGAAATTCCCGCAAAATACTCGTTCAATGCCCCCGGGTCATAATCTTCAGTCCCCTCACTCCATGCAACCACACCTAAATGCTTCAGCTCCTTCCATATGTGGGCAGGATCAGTGAGGCACTGCAGGTGACCATAGAAAAAAGTCTGGCGTGGATCCTCCACCTCATGATGTGCACAATCCCTTGCTGTGCGATAATCCCTAAGGGCACTCCCACTCCGCACCCGTTTGTAGACCCTGTACAGACGATGTCTCTCAGCGATAAGGCTAATAATGTGATCCGTGAACCAAGGCTTGCGTTTGGCGGATGCCCGCACTACCTTAATCGGTGCCGCAGAGCACATCACCTCACAAAGGTTGGCGCAAATGCATAGAGCTAAGGAGTCGGCAGAACTGCTCCCGTTCAGATTCCCGAGCGGAATCTGTAAGGTCGCATTAATAAGATCATGCCCATCGACGAAAGATGCCTCAGTCTTCCAGTGAGATACAAGAGTGTCCTCACAGTCAACCAAGCAGAGGTCCAGTCAGGTATCAGAGCCGTGTGTATGATGGGTGGCTCCATGCGGCACCTGCTGACGATTATTATCAATACAGATGGTACGAATAATCGACGCATCAACGCTAGACGACAGTTGGTCAGCATTAAAGTCACCCAGAACAACATTGGAACTATAATCCCGGAGATGCCCCTCTAGCATGGGCAAGAAGTCTGAGCCCTCAAAGAACGGTGCATGAGGCGGCCTATAAACTGCACCAACAAAGATTGGTGGAAACCCGTGACAGCCGATCTCACAGAAGAGATACTCAGGTAGCCCAGGTTTTTTCGTCCACACATGAGAAGAGGATGCCAGGACATGAGCTCTAAAACAACTATTGATGAATAAAGCCACTCCACCGCCATGCGTGTTGCGGTCCCGCCTGAAGAGCCTGTAGCCCTCAAGAGAAACAGGGTCATCCTCAACGCAGGGGACAAGCTTCGTCACGGACTTCGCTATCACATGGAATGGAGGATGAGTATCCAAAAAGAATCCAACCCTCTCAATATGGGCCCTCAAGGAGTTCACGTTTAGGTGGCACACCCGTAAGCCCTCACCATGCAAAGACTCCAAAGCAACACGCACAGACGAGGGAGAGGAGGCGCATGTAGATATAGGGTTAGGGACGGGGGAGGAAGAAGGAGAAGAGGATGAAAGAGGGTGAAGAGAGGACGAATGAGGTAGAGAAAAAGAGCCAGCAGATGAAAGAGAAACACAATTTAATGAGAGCGGGCTAAAGAGTTTTTTAATTCTACAGCGGAAGAGATAATGGTCGCCGTGTCTTCCATCTTCCTCTTGATGAAAACTGATCCGTCTCGCATGAATGTGATGTAGCCCTTCTTTTCAGCAGCCTCCTTTACTGGGAGGAATTCATTGATGTTAATCAATGCTGGCTGAAATGTACCCAAAGCACCAGAAGCCGCCACTTGCTCTGGAGAAATCGACGAGGTATGGAGTTTCCCATGACGAGGCTTAGCGATGATGACCTCATGGGCCAACGCGCCTGAGGACATGCTGACCAACAGAGGCGGTGGCCGCTCATTCTCAGCAGTAGTAGAGCCACCCTCACCCCGAGACGTCGAGGCAGTAGCAGGCGCGCAAACTGTAGAGGCATTCCTACGCAGCAATCGCACCCCCGTCACATTCTTCTGCGACACCGAAGACAGTACCACCTGGCGAACTGATACCGCAAGCTGTTTTAGATCCCCTCCAGAGGGCCAACGGAGACCAGAAATCAATATATCCGGAGCTAGCTTAGCTCTCTCCGCATTGCCCCTTGCTACACTGTCTGCCAGTTCATTCAGGGCCCTCTCTACCGTACCAACTATATCGGTCACCTTGTCCGCAATGGCGACAACAGGTCAATGTTGCCAGACTCGAGAGGTTAGATTCTGGTATCCCCACCAAAAAATTCTGGTATCTGCGTTAGAATTATGGTATCAAAGGATGATAAAGTAGAGCCCTCTAAAAAGTGAAGGAAATTAAAAAATGTTGACACGATGGGTTTAGAATCTGTTATTTATTACTTAACTTGAATATATGTTTGCATATTTGGCATGTGTATTAGGAATTGAACAACAATCTTAGACTATCAACTAAATAAACGTCATACCGCCGTCAGTATCCTCACTAATTTGTCCGTCAACTAGTGTTTATCCCAAATTTTCTTAAACCGAAGATGAGTCTCATATGAAGGGGAATTTTCATTAAGAAAAACTTGAGACACTGATTTCAATTCACTCAAATAATTTTTTTATTTTTAGATTAAATGCAAAATTTTTTCACTTAGTTTCACATGGTCAACGAATAAATTCTCCATTCGATAAAAACACTGATAATCCAAAATAATGGTCGTACACAGTCTACTTAACACTAATAATCAAAAGTCACTAAAAATATTATTTTAAAAAATAATTTGATTAACAAATTGACTTAAATTCGGATTTGAGCTATTTTGACTGTGAAAAATTGGATAGCCGGAGAAGTGTTCTTCATCACGGTTGCTCGGTTACTGACTTAGGCCCATGGGTCCAGACAGTTTTCCAACACGTGTTTGTCATCAAAGTAACAAATGGTCTGAAGGACCTGACTGTGACGAAATAAACTGTTACATTTCTCGTCAAGTTGAAAGGTGTCTTTGTGAGAGAGAAAAATATATTGAACTCATTTGCGTGTTTAGTGTCTGGTTTTTAGTTTCTGGGAGTTTTACGTACTAAAAGAAATCTTTGTAGAAAAGAAAAAATAAAAGGTCTTACTTGACTAGTCTCAGAAATATTCTAGAAAATATGCATTTAGAAATATTTTTAAAAACAAACGATATAATAGACGTACAAAATGATAAATCAAATGAATAAAATGACTGTTTGCGTCGCAATAACTAGGTTTGTATTAATGTTAGTGAGAGGTGTGCTGAAGCAAGATGTAGAAGCTTGAGACTCAATAGATAATTTTTCAGTGATTGGTTTGTTCTTCTGGCCATACAAGGTGGAACTTTTCATCCTATGCAACATTTCAGTTGATGGTTCGAATTGAGAACATCCTCCAGAAGCTAACACTCTCTAGCTGGATAAAACAAGACGATTAACCGTTCGGACAATTAGTTTATTTCTCGTCTTGGTCTTTATCAGATTGATTTTGGTGAAAATGCGTTCACTGTTAGCATTGGAGTGTGGTAGGGATAATGTGTGTAGTACGAATTTGGCCAAATTGCGGAATAAATATCCACCTCCGGCATCATCATTCTGTAGAGTTAGCAACGTCCCCCAAAAAGCATCAGTCTCCAATTTACTCAAGTGTTCTTTGAAGATGTATGAAGGCAGTTTACGCCATTCATCATCGATCACTTGATAATCAAAACTTTGGCAGATTTTTGGTAGAGTAGACATCAATGGGAGTAGAGAGGGGACAGTATCTCTTGTCTGATGAGACAGGGCTGCATCAGTTTTGAAGATCCGGATTCTCTCTAGGAGAGGATTTCCAAATTCATAACGCTTTTAATCTCCAGACATGCCTGAATCAGAAAGTCTCTACACTTGCATTGAAAGAATTCTCTCAAGTCTTTCCTTTTTCTAAATACATCTTTCGTCATTTCAGTCATCACGTGAACACCCAAATACATCTGAGAAATTGGAAGTATCTGTGAAAAGTCCTGGGGGTTTATCTTCGTCAAATCATTGGAAACAACGTAACTTCTTCTTATGTAGGCGAATCCGTGAAAACTTGGAACTGAGTAAAAGCAGATCATCTTTTTGAGCTGGCATGAAAAAAATTGTACACGTTCCGAGCCAGATCTTCACCTGTTCGAGGGAGGTGTTTACATGCTGCACTGGCAGCCAGATGCAGTGAGTGGCATAAACATTTGCAGATAATAATCCATGGAAAATCTCGCTTGAGTCTGCTTGCTACCGAATTGTGCTCCCCCATCATTACGTTGCAGCCATCAGATCCAAAACCAATGATATTTTCCATTGAAATTCCTCACATTTTGAAGCTCTCCATGAGTAAATTATAAAAATGTTCTGCAGTTGCACTCACCACAGACTTATCTTCATTGAAAACTTGTGATAGCTCCCAAAATTTACTCACAATTTTCTTCTCTGACTCGTCATAGTAACGAACTATAATGCAGCTCGATTTTGTGTTTGATATATCAGTTGACTCATCGGTGAGAATACCAAATTTTGATTACTTCAATTTTTCTCCTGGTTCAGTCTTCTCAACCACTTATCACATTCGTTATGACTGCAGTTGCTTTTGTCCTTTTCAAAGCATGTTTCCCAGCAATTTGCGAGTCGTGAAAAACACTCTTTAAAGTAAAGATCAATTTATCGAATAAACTGAGAGTAATGTTGTGTGCAGCAAAAAAACCTGTCAACTGGATCTCAGCTTTGGTCACCTCGGTGTCCAATTCTGTGGTTCAATTGCAGTCCACTGGTTTCATAAAATTCATTATTTTTGGAGTTTTGGATGCTATAGGATTCTCCTTGGCTGCATGCTTCGAAGAAGCCCTATATGTGTGAATAAGACTGAGATATCAGCAATGATGATCTTATTGCACAGTTTACACTTTGCTTTGTTCACATCATTTGGATCTTTTGCGAGCCAATACTTGAATCGGTTACCCTGTAACCAGTCACTTCGGAATTTCTGAATTATTTTAATTCTTTTTGGTGGAGGTTTCTTCGATGGTGCAGTGTCAGCCATTTCATCTTCCTCTGAGTTTGTCATGCTGGAGAAAAAATGTTCAAGAATAATCTGTAATTTCGGAATGATGCAATAATTCATGGTGAATGCCTACCTGGGAATTGCTAAGGATAATTATTTTGTGAGAGATGAGAGATGAATGATGAAAATTTATTAGAGTTTGGCGGTAATGTGAGTCATTTGATACCCAAATCGGACGCCGTAGACGAGGGTTCCGTATGTATAACAATGATGGAATATGACAACCTAAATTCGTGCTCGGTGATTGGTCCTGCATTTTAGAAGATTGCTTCTCGTTGGTTAAAATTGTAAATTGTAGGAAATCACTTTATCTAAGCATGATTCCTCTTATAACCTACTTTACCGACGGTTCAAAAATAGTCCTCTAGTTTCATGTCTATGCATTGAACTCGATAGTCTGCGGTAGTGGAAACATTCAAACTGAATAAGCGATGAATAACTTAACCAGTGCATCATTACGATCAACGTAAACAGCATCTTGGAGTGGATAACCAAAATTTCCATTATAAGCCTATGTTGGACGAGAGTGGCTAAATTGTCACAGCGGATGATGGGCATTTCATTTTTGTTCATCACATAAGTAAGTTTTTATACGTATATTATAATAGTAAAAAATCGAGTTTCCTATAACTCCCCTCACTCAGTCAATAGCTGGTGAGATTAGTTTGATGCACATAAACAAAATCAACTTTGTTAGCGATGAATCTGAAGACGATGATACTGAAAATCATTCGAATGCTGAAGTTACTAACCCTGATGACACAACGATTGAAGAGGAGGATATAGACGAGATGGACTTTTCGGATGATGATGTAAATGCACCTTGGCAACCAATTAGAGAACTCCACGATTCAGGTTTCCAAGATCAATCAGAATGTGTGTGGTAATTCGAATAACTCTCAAGCGAGGGACATAAAAATTAGGTAATATTGATATCTTGATTTTAATTTTCAGTTGTAGACGAAAGATTTCCCGATGAACCAGATCCGGACTGACAAAAGTATACACAAAAACTGTAAAAAAAAAGTAAAAGAAGAATTGTCTAATAAAAACAGCATGACTCAAAAATTATGGTATAATTGTGCTACCACCCGGCCTCATTATGGTACATGGTATCGGAGGCGAAATTATGGTAGCGGTACCATTATTATGGTAGGTCTGGTAACACTGTGACGAGTTACCAGCACAGCCAGCTCGCGCAGAGGCCAAAATTGACCGTGGCGCCATCCCTCCCATGGGGTGATAATTATTTCAGCTTCGGGTCGCCTGCCCCTGGAGAACTGAGTGTCTACATTAGTCTTCATGACTTTCGTCAATCCTCATTGGATACCTCGTTTGAGAATCTTGATTTCTGTGTTCCGAGAGACAAGGGTCTTGGTGGCGCCATCTGGCACAGTGTTGTATCACTGCTGAGGGAGACAGAATGGCGCCAACTGGGCTGGAATTCTTCGCGTTTAGGATACCCTAAAAACACTAAATTCAACGAATCAGGGCCACGCATCCAGAATACCTGCATTACCGATCGGGATGCATTGCTCTGATTGGCTTGTGATGTCCAACAATCTATATTATAGTTTTTTTTAAATTTCACAATTATTCTGAATATTCAATTCCATTTCACCACCGTGGAACACCAAAAATGTAAAAACAATAAGAAATGTATCACCACATCGATGAGTGCGCTCTTCATTGCAACAGAGTGACACATACCAGGCGATGAAACTTCCTTGTAAAATCGAGCATTGTCAAAAATGCTGAATCGACAGGTCGATCCGCGGAAAGAATAAGAAGTGGAGAAAATCACACCAGAATTTCCACCCATTAAAATTCGAATTATGTAACCGTCAAAAATCGAATCGCTCCCCAAAGTCAAAATTGCAGGTCAGTCTGGAAGCAACTGCGGAGCGTTAATTGGACTTGGTGAAAATTAGGGAATCGATCTGTGGCTTCGATCCTCCCATACAATAATTCGCGAGAGAGTCTATATTGTGAGCGCTAACCTATTGAATAATAGTAAATAGCTATCGGACGAAAGTGTACACGGATACTGCATCCTTGAGTCGAAAGTAGTGTTTCTTGCATTTTAAGAGGACTGATTAAGAGTTTCGCGTGTGCGGACATTTTCAACCAAAAACTTCTAAACTCTGTTCTAAATTATATACAAGTGGATGAACGTGACTCAATAAGAAGTATTCATAATAGGATCAATGAAAACACTGATTCGGGTGAAGAAATCGACAGGTCGATCCGCGGAACGAATAAGAAGTGGAAAAAATCACACCAGAATTTCCACCCATTAAAATTCGAGTCATGTAACCGTCAAAAATCGAATCGCTCTCCAAAGTCAAAATTGCAGGTCAGTCTGGAACCAACTGCGGAGCGTTAATTGGACTTGGTGAAAACTAGGGAATCGATCTGTCGCTTCGATCCTCCTATACAATAATTCGCGAGAGAGTCTATATTGTGAGCGGTAACCTATTGAATAATAGTAAATAGCTATTGGACGAAAGTGTACACGGATACTGCATCCTTGAGTCGAAAGTAGTGTTTCTTGCATTTTAAGAGGACTAATTAACAGTTTCGCGTGTGCGGACATTCTCAACCAAAAACTTCTAAACTCTGTTCTAAATTATATACAAGTGGATGAACGTGACTCAATAAGAAGTATTCATAATAAGATCAATGAAAACACTGGCATTCGGGTGAAGAAAGCCGATTGTTTTACTGAACGATGCAGAAGTCAATATCTAAGGATTACATCAAGAAACTACCACAAATTGTGAGTTCAAAATTAAAACATTTTCAAAATTTCGAAATCCAAAGTAATCAGCTATCAAAATTTATAAAGAACTTTCCAGGGATAATCATTCGATTGTTATGTGACGAAATTCTAGGCGAATTCGTCACCTGCGGAACACCAGGGTATTAATGTATAAAAAAAAGAGAGGGAGAGTAAAAATTTATAAATGGTTACCTTTTCCTCACGATAAAAATTTATACGAAAAAATAGAGCTACCTGCTACCTTAACTATAGTTCAGAGCTACCTTAAGTTCGGAAAATTGCTTAAAATGGTTACCTAGCGCGCGAATCGATTTCATAAATTTTTGGAATAATAGTCATTAAATAACTTCATAAAGTAAACCAGATATTTTGCAGATATTTTTGTCGAGTCAGTTTTGTTGAGTTAGAGTTTAGTACTTTTGAGATTTTTATACATAAATTCGGTTAAGGAGGAGGATATCACCGTGGAATATTTAGCCAAGATAACGTGCTACCCAGTATTTCCTGAAACCATTTTTGGTCTGTCGATAGAGTGAGTACATAGGTCGAGTTGAAATGCTTACGCTCCCTTGAGCGAGAGTGTTGGAGCTTTCAGTTGGAAGGCCGTGGAGACGATCACCCAGTTGTCAAAACGGATCGCCATTGGGTTTTTAATCTAGTCAAATTTGCGTTTGCCTTTTCGTTGGTAAAGTCCTAATTCCTCTCCGGAGAGTGCCCTCTGTAGATAAGCTACCTTATTCCGGTTGTAGATGGAGCAGTGTTGCCAGACCTACCATAATAATGGTACCGATACCATAATTTCGCCTCCGATACCATGTACCATAATGAGGCCGGGTGGTAGCACAATTATACCATAATTTTTGAGTCATGCTGTTTTTATTAGACAATTCTTGTTTTACTTTTTTTTTACAGTTTTTGTGTATACGTTTGTCAGTCAGGATCTGGTTCATCGGGGAATCTTTCGTCTACAACTGAAAATTAATATCAAGATATCAAAATTACCTAATTTGTATATCCTTCGCTTGAGAGTTATTCGAATTACCACACACATTCTGATTGATGTTGGAAACCTGAATCGCGGAGCTCTCTAATTGGTTGCCAAGGTCCATTTTCATCATCATCCGAAAAGTCCATCTCGTCTATATGATCCTCTTCATTCGATGTGTCATCAGGGTGAGTGACTTCAGCATTCGAATGATTTTCAGGATCATCGTCTTCAGATTCATCGCTGTCAAAGTTGACTTTGTTTATGTGCATCAAACTTATCTCACCAGCTATTGATTGAGTGAAGGGGGTTATAGGAAACTCGATTTTTTACTATTATAATATACGTGTAAAAACTTACTTATGGGATGAACAAAAATGAAATGCCCATCATCCATTGTGACAATGTGGCCACTCTCGTCCAACATAGGCTTATAATGGAAATTTTGGTTATCCACTCCAAGATGCTTTGTTTACGTTGATCGTAATGATGCACAGTTTAAGTTATTCGTCGCTTATTCAGTTTGAATGTTTGCACTACCGCAGACTATCGAGTTCAAGGCATAGACATGAAACTAGAGGACTATTTTTGAATCGTCGGTAGAGTAGGTTATAAGAGGAATCATGCTTAGATAAAGTGATTTCCTACAATTTACAATTTTAACCAACGAGAGGCAATCTTCCCAAATGCAAGACCAATCACCGAGCACGAATTTAGGTTGCCACATTCCATCATCGTTATACATACGGAACTATTCCATCGTCTACGGCGTCCGATTTGGTTATCAAGTGATTCGCATTACCGCCAAACTCGAATAAATTTTCATCATTCATCCCTCATCTCACAAAATAATTATCCTCAGCAATCCCTTGGTAGGTTTTCACCATGAATTATTACATCATTCCGAAATTACAAGTTATTCTTGAACATTTTTTCTCCAGCATGACAAACTCAGAGGAAGATAAAATGGCTGACACTCCACCATCGAAGAAACCTCCAGCAAAAAGAATTGAAACAATTCAGAAATTCCGAAGGGACTGGTTACAGGATAATCGATTGAACCTCTCACGTACGGGACCTTTCTGATACCAAGTCTACCACACGCTCAATACCCTTCGCATTCCATATTTTCTGATGAATGAAAAATTATAAATTAAATATATAATTGAAGCTACAATATTCACCTTCCCAATGGCATTAGTCCGATTGTATTATCTGCCATAGTTTCGGAAATATTCAATTTCGAAAAGAGCCGTGCATTTTTACATGGTTCGGTATGACATACCGAGCCCGTACGTGAGGGGTTAAGTATTGGCTCGCAAAAGATCCAAACGATGTGCACAAAGCCAAGTGTAAACTGTGCTATAAGATTATCACTGCTGATATCTCAGTCTTATTGACGCATATAGGGCTTCTTCGAAGCATGCAGCCAAGGAGAATCATGTAACATCCAAAACTCCAAAAATAATGAATTTTATGAAACCAGTGGACTGTAATTGAATCACAGAATTGGACACCGAGGTGACCAAAGCTGAGATCCAGTTGACAGGTTTTTTTGCTGCACACAACATTGCTCTCAGTTTATTCGATAAATTGATCCTTACTTTAAAGAGTGTTTTTCACGACTCGCAAATTGCTGGGAAACATGCTTTGAAAAGGACAAAAGCAACTGCAGTCATAACGAATGTGATAAGTGGTTGAGAAGACTGAACCAGGAGAAAAATTGAAGTAATCAAAATTTAGTATTCTCACCGATGAGTCAACTGATATATCAAACACAAAATCGAGCTGCATTATAGTTCGTTACTATGACGAGTCAGAGAAGAAAATTGTGAGTAAATTTTGGGAGCTATCCCATGTTTTCAATGAAGATACGTCTGTGGTGAGTGCAACTGCAGAACATTTGTATAATTTACTCATAGAGAACTTCAAAACGCGAGGAATTTCAATGGAAAATATCACTGGTTTTGGATCTGATGGCTGCAACGTAATGATCGGGGAGCACAATTCGGTAGCAAGCAGACTCAAGCGAGATCTTCCATGGATTATTATCTTCAAATATTTATGCCACCCACTGCATCTGGCTGCTAGTGCAGCATGTAAACACCTCCCTCGAACAATTGAAGACCTGGCTCGGAACGTGTACAATTTTTTTCATGCAAGCTCAAAAAGGTTATCTGCGTTTACTCAGTTCCACGTTTTCACGGATTCACCTGTTCATTCCTTACTCCATCCCTCACAGACACGGTGGTTATCTTTATCAACGGTAGTGGAAAGAATGCTTGAGCAGTGGTCAACACTACAGTTGTACTTCACTGAGAAGAGATTTGAGGAGAAATTGGTAATCTCAGAGACTATTTATAATAATTTGCATGACCCATTCAATAAATTATATGTCATTTTTGAAATGAGTGCTGCCACTAATTTCCCGAGTGAATCAATATTTCCAGTCATCTAAAATGGTCATCACAGACGTCCATGATAATATGACTGAGCTGTTAAAAGAGCTTCTGTGCGCTTACATAAGAAGAAGTTACGTTGTTTCCAATGATTTGACGAACATAAACCCCTAGGAATCTTCACAGATACTTTCAATTTCTCAGATGTATTGGGGTGTTCACGTGATAACTGAAATGACGAAAGATGTATTTAGAAAAAGGAAAGACCAAAATCGGCCAAAGTTCTGATTATCAATTGATCGATGATGAATGGCGTAAACTGCCTTCATACATCTTCAAAGAACACTTGAGTACATTGGAGACTGATGCTTTTTGGGCGACGCTGCTAACTCTGCAGAATGATGATGACGGAGGTGGATATTTATTCCGCAATTTGCCCAAATTCGTACTACAAACATGATCACTACCACACTCCAGTGCTGACAGTGAACGCATTTTCACTAAAATCAATCTGATAAAGACCAAGACGAGAAATAAACTAATTGTCCGAATGGTTAATCGTCTTGTTTTATCCAGCTAGAGGGTGTTAGCTTCTGGAAGATTTTCTCAATTCAAACCATCAACTGAGATGTTGCTTAGGATGAAAAGTTTCACCTTGTATGGCCAGAAGAACAAACCAATCACTGAACAATTATCTATTGGTTCTCAAGCATCTACCTCTTGCTTCAGTACACCTCTCACTAACATTAATACATATCTAGTTCACGGACAAATTAGTGAGGATGCTGACGGCGATATTACGTTTATTTAGTTGGTAGTCTAAGAATGTTCTTCAATTCCTAATACACATGCCAAATATGTAAACATATATTCAAGTTAAGTAATAAACAGCAGATTCTATACCCATCGTGTCAACATTTTTAAATTTCGTTCACTTTTCAGAGGGCTCTACTTTATCATCCTCTGATACCATAATTATACCGCAGATACCAGAATTTTTTGGTGGGGATATCAGAATCTACCCTCTCGTGTCTGGCAACATTGCTCGTTAGTAATTGTCCCGCTGTCACAGAGACAAGCTCAGGGAGGTACCTTCGTTCTCCTTGTGCTTAATATTTTTTCATGTTTTTCAACAGTTATTAATTATAAATAAGATAGAAATATTAGGTGTGTCATTCAATTTTTATAGATTTTTTCTTCGGGCTTGGAATTATATTTAAAATAGGAATATATTCGCGGTCCTTTCTGATTTTGAAAGGATTGGACAAAAGGTTTCAGAATACGGAACGACAAGTCTATGTAAGTTACGTAAACTTTCAGAATAGCAGAATTTACGATAGCAACTGATAAACAGCACATTCGGCACTGCATTTTATACGAATTCCAACAAGGAAAAAATGCTTCTGAAGCACGGGAATCAATGTGTAGTGTTCTCGGTGCTGACGTTGTATCTTATGAAACGTGTAATTATTGGTACAAACGTTTTAGAATTGGTGATTTCGATCTGATTGACAAGCCCCGTTCTGGACAGCCTCGAAAATTTACAGATGAGTCACCTCAACAACTCTTTCTAAGCGTTTGCTTCAAATGGGAAAAATCAGAAAATTTGGAAGGGTGGTCCCACATGTGTTGACCGAACACAACCTAGGTCAACGTATGAACACGTGCCCTTCATTGTTTGCCCGGCAACAAAAAAGGACTTCTTGTGGAGAATTGTGACGGATGATGAAAAGTATTTTTTTTATGAGAATTCCACATGTAAAAAGTAGTGGGTAGATCCCGGACTATCCAGTACATGGGCGCCGAAACAGAACATCCACTTGAAGAATATTCTCCTGTTTATACGGTGGGACATGAAGGATGTGCTTTATTGGGAACTTCTGAAAACGGGTCAGACGCTGACTGCGGAATGCCGACAACTGAACAAACTGAATGAAAAATTTGATCGCAAAAGGCCATTTACTGGGTAAGTAGCAGGCAAGTCATACTGCTGCATGACAATGCTCGACCTCACGTTGCTCGCGCGACTCAGAAGTCCCTCTTAAACTTGGGATGGGAAGTTCTCCCGCAAGCAGCATATTCATCAAACTTGGCCCCAACCGATTATCACTTGTTCCGGTCCATGCAGCACGCCTTAGTGGATAAACAATTTGACACGCTGGACGATGTGCGTAAATTCGTCCATGATTTTATCGCCTCGAAGCCTGCAAGTTTCTTTCGCGACCGCATTCGAATGTTACCCGAGAGATGGTGCGAGGTCATATAAAACGATGGACAATATTTCCAGGATTAAGTTCGTTGTTCTCTATTTTTTATATTAAATAAATTTACTGAAAAATCTGTAAAAATTAAGTCATTCACCTAATACATAACGTAAAATTCACAATCAAAGATATTTTTCGACCGGTATATTGAACATCTATATTACCACCTGGGCTATTCTATTCGGTCAACCTTAGATATTTTTAAGGCATAAATTACTTGGAAAGTGGGATGCTATATGCTATCCATCGACGTTTCGGACCTCTATATGAGGGAAATAATGGAATAATTATCAATGCACAAATTAAAAAATTCGGAGGCACACGGGCTCGAACTCAAGTGGGGTATGATCCCACATCTGCTGTTTGCTGGATAGGCGCTCTGCTTTTTTTTTAACAGGTTTATATTCATATGTAAAGAATCAGTATTTACATTGTTAACATTCCTTAAAAAATAGTATTTAAAAAAGTCTATGAACTATTATTGATAATTTTTTTACTAAACTTTGGTCAGGAGTGACTCTCGAGTTTCATCAATATGGCAATATTTTGTGGAGTTTCATATTAGTTGATGATGTATTCCTGTTTGCAGGTATTTGCTATATAAGTTGCAAACGATATTTTTCAACAAGTGCTTTAAAAAAAGAAGAGGTCTCGCATGAAAGTGAAAAAAAAGCACAACGATATTTGCGGTGTTTGGAGAAAGAGGAAAAAAAAATTTTTTTGTGTAATTGTTATGAAAATTACATCATGTGAAACATTTTTTAGTTTTTTATGTTCCATAAGTTTATCAAATTGTTTTTCATTTTCTGTTCATTCTGTTCAGCAGTAGTTCAACGTACTATTATTAATACTTCCTGAACATTAATAAATAAATAAATTTTAATGAGAGATTTTCATTAATAATTGTCTCTCCTAGATTATGGAACAATTCAATTGTAATTTTATGGAGGACGGAAATTACTTCTGCGGAATCGATTTCGAGAATTATTCTTGTTCATTTGTTTGAACAGTTCGTGGCGCATTTTTAACTCCCTCATATATTTGTCGCTATCGTTCAGCCACTAATAACCCCTATTAATTCTGTAAAAATCCTCGGTATCCACCTTTGGAATTTCTCTCGAATAGATAAATTCATAAGATTCGAAGGTATCTATCGGTATTTTATTGTTGTTTTTGTGTCTACTAATGTGATATAAAATTGGGGTGTTCAGTGCGTCCTGAAATTTCCCAATCTTATCGTAGTATGTGAAATATTGAAGTTTTATATTTCCACATCTGGCCCTACCGATGACCTCTATTGGGAACTCTGCGAAAGCATTAATTATTTTATTAGGAATATTCTTCAACTTGTGGAAGTAATTTCGTGCGAGCTTAAGTATAAAGTCGTCTATTCTAGGCACCTCAGCTCTATCATAGAGAACCCTGTTACTTATTTTGTGTTGGTAATTAGAGTGTTCTGATCTGTATAAGAAGAGAGAGGCTCTAATACATTTTCTTTCAAAAATTCGGAGTTTTTCTATAAAATGTCCGAGCCGTAAGTTAATAACGGTCGGATGAGTAATGAATGACAAATTACTCTGGCTTTTTTGCTGATGTATTTGTTGTGAAAGAGATATCCTAATGATTTATATCTTTTCCGAGCTTTCTCTATTTGAATGTCGTTGTGTTTAGAACAGCGAGTCAAATAATCGATGTGTATTCCTAGATGTTTGACTAGTTCTTTGTTAGGGATTATTGCTACTTCATTTGTTAGAGGGTCTGAGATTTTAATTTTAAATTTTTTTAGGCTCTTGATTTTTTTCTTTGACATGTTATCTTGAGTATTACGAAATAAAATCGTTTCACTCTTTGTTGGGTTGACTTTCAGATTCCACATTGCATATTGCCTGTTGACTTTCTCGATTAACTCGTTCAGGATATCAGATAGAACCGCACCATGTTCACCGGCTGCATAGATAATTCTATCATCGGCATATGCAATTGAATATGTATTGTTGTTAGAGTTTAGATCAAATGAGTCGATCATATGGGCTGTATAAATGGAAAATAGACAAGGTGAGTTTATGGTTCCGACAGGTGCTCTGCCAATTGAGCTATTGTGGCCTCCTCCGCATCTCCGAATTTCAGAATTTGTGCATATCGTCTCACTATCCTCACTCCCCCCACCCTTCCCGTTTAAAACCGGACTGAATTATCACAATCAAAGACATTTTTCGACCGGTATATTGAACATCTATATTATCCCCTCGGCTATTCTACTCGGACAACCTTAGATATTTTTAAGGCATAAATTACTTGGAAAGCGGGATGCTATATGCTATCCATCGACTTTCCGGACCTCTATATGAGCGAAATAATTGAATAATTATCAATGCACAAATTAAAAAATTCCGAGGCACACGGGCTCGAATACGAGTGCGGTATGATCCCACATCTTCTGTTTGCCGGACAGGTGCTCTGCGTTTTTTTTTGTTTAACCATGTTTTTATTCAACAACATATATATATTTACAGTATTTACAGTTATTTACATAAAAAGAACAGGTATATAAAAATATTAACGTGATATATCTGAATTTTTAGATTAAACTATGGTCACTTAGTGACGCTCGAGTTTTTAACATTTTATGCTTTTTAATTAAGGGATTCCACAGAGGTATTTAGGATTTATAGATTTATAGGATTTATAGATAGATTTATTGTTTGTTAAGTGTGCTCTAAAAAAAAAACGGTTTTTCAAAAAAAAAAAGGAAAAAAAATAAGAGTTTGTAATTTTAATTGTGAAAAAAAAGCCCTCTTGTAATTACCTGAAAGAAAGGGGAAGAGGGAAATTTCTTCGCAATAGGGAGAAGAACTACCCCCCTCTCCTTTTTTTATATAAACTCAGTCCATAAGGTGAAAATTATTTTGTATGAGGTATCAATAGTTGATCTTAATTAAATATGTATAAATTGAATGCTGTGTAACGTGACATTTTCGTATGGGGGTTAAAAATGCTTATTACCTTCGCCCTTCTCCCCCTTCATCTAGTTAAACTCAAAAATACAAAAATCTATAGGCGCCAGGTAATTTTTAGCCGGAATTACCAAACCGGATGATTCTACAAAACCAATTCTAATTGATTCCAAAACCTCAAAAATTTACACAAAAAGGGAGAAAACTAGATTTCTGGGGAAAGGTAACGGTCCTGGGTTCGCTCAGTGTGCTAGGTTGTGAAAAGAGGGGTGGATTTCAGGTGGAGACGGGTATTGGGTGACCAAAACTACAAAAAAAAAAGGAAAAGAAATCAACATCGTTCTTACGTGTTTCACTATTGAAATATGAGAATCACCAATTTTTCAAAAAAAAACATTTCAATTCTCTCAAAAAAATATTTAAAAAATGGGAAAAATCTACAATTAATAACTAACAATACTGATAATAATAATAATCATAATATTAATTCCGCACTCTGATAGGAATTAGTCTAATCTGACAAAAATATTCGAAGAAATTAATATCACCGATAAATACCTCAAATATGCCGAAATAAACATTTGGGGAGAGTAGAAATACACGCTAATCCCTAAATACTCGAGAATTCCGAGAATTGGGGGGAAAGGTATGCGAGCGACAATGGGAGCGAGAGAGAGGAGAACGTATTCAACCATCGATTTTTCGTACCAGCCAAAACGGCTGAAATTCCGTAAAACTCAACTTGCCATAACTCGAAAATGGCAGAGTCAAAAATTACGAACCCTGAGACAAAATGTCCGGGAAAGTCTACCGAAGACAACAATACCCAAAAAATTATTTTCCCTCAATAATTAGCCGCCTCAGGTTAATTAATCCCCGAGCGGAATTCTAAACGCTAAAATGCCCGCGTGAAGCGAGAATAGCCACGTGTAAACGTGGATGGGTATCTGAGGTGAGTCGAGAGTCGGGGGGAATTCCCCCTCGAGAAACACGACCTACACGCCAGCGAGAATGTGCTGAAAATCCATAAAAACCAAAAATGGAACATCCGGAAATCGGCAGAGCGGTTTTTCGGAAACCCTGAGATGAATTACTCAGGGAAGCCCCCCGAACACATTGACCTACAAACCCTAATTCGCTTTAACTATCTACGCGAACCAACTCAATTCGAACACGAGTGGAATTTCTTACGCGCAAAAACCCACGTATAATGGGAATGGACGCGTTCTGGCAATTAAACGGGAGTAATTATCCCCTTGAATAACCCACCAAAAATCACGAAAACCACCCAATCATGAGTGAAAAAAGGGGGGATCGGCACCTCATAATTTGGATTAAGCGTCACAATCACCGTTTTAACGGAATAAAATGCGACGTATGGGGCTGAAGACCCCGTAGTCGAATAACTAAAAGCCGAAATGAATTCGGAAAAATACATAAACCGAACTAAAAACTCACTTTGGGTTTCTTACCCCTCTTTGGGGTGTTCTTCGCCATAGATACACTTATCCAAATATAGGCACTCTAATTCCTAAGATAGGCACTGTACTGGCACTAGTTCTGGTGGGGTCAAGGGCCAACGCCGAACTGCCGAAGTCATGAGCGTCTCGAGACACCTCAGAGCGCGGAATTCTCCGCTCAATCACCCGAATTTTGATTGGTGCGGACACGCCCCTCGAAGGTGCGAATCTAACGACAATTAATTGCGACTCTCACGACCTGGCGCGATTATTCAAATCTCACTTAACTCTTCTCTAATCACCTAACACAAAACTAGTTCCTTTTTATTAATTGTTACGCGAGACTAGGCCGAACTGAATGTCGTTCGGATAATTACGAAGGGTTTTTGGCGCTTCTCACGGATCGGATCTCCGGGATTTTCGGGGTTAAAAGACAAGTTACCGGCACTTGTTATAACTTTACTACTAATTCTGCTCAACTCGTTTCTCTCATCAAAAACCCAAAGGCAACCTGGCAATTCGTTGGTGACGATGGTTGCACTCGCTCCGAACGACCTTCCACCCAAAACATAAACGTAACCAATTAACCCCTGAAAATCCAACGAAATTGGAGCGCCGGCATTTCAGCCGGACCTATTCGATTACCCGCAAGATTAACAATAGGATGAACCCCATAAAAAGAACCGGATGACTCTATAATTTTGGCCCTTCTTCACGATAATTTTTCTGGGCCCTCAAAGACGCGTAATTACTAATCTTTACTAATAAACGGAACCGATAACTCTAACCGGAAATAAACCACTCGGAAGTGGATAAGGGACTCTCACTCTCTCGCTCTTGGATTCTTACTCACGGATTTTAATTCAACGCCATAGGAGTCTCGCTGTTTCCAGATCGTTTTTTTTTGTGTTCCTAACGAACATCCCCACATGTTCGTTACAGCTGGCTTATAAATGCAGTTCTTTATTCATTCTCAAGTTGCTCTAACTGAAGCAGAGAGATGTTTATTGTGGACGAAAGTTATTTCTCAGTAACCTATTTTGACCTCAACTTCGGTTTCTATTTTGGTCTTTAAAAATTTGTTCTCTCTTGGAGAGTTCTCTGATGAATTTATCATCTTCACTACTCCACCAATATTTTTTAGATACTCTATAGAAATCATTTATATCTATTAAGGGAATATCCCTAGAATATTTCAGCTCCCTTGTTTAGAAAATCATCAACTGGGATTATGTTTTTTTTTTTATGGCACGGTATATGGAACAGAATTGGTCCATTTAGTTCGCCTTGGAATAGCCCAATTTTGTCGTATGAGGTGAAATATTGGGGTTTAATGTTGCCACATCTGGCTCTTCCCAGTGCTTCGTTGTTTTCAAAAACTGAGAACGAGTTTATTGTTTCGTTGTCAATTTTATTGATTTTTTCAAAATAATTCCTAGCTAATTTTAGGATGAAGTTATCAATCCTTGGGATATTGGCTCGATCATAAACGTACTTATTACTAACTTGATGTTGGTAGTGTGAATATTCAGAGGATAGAGGAACAGTGAGGTTCTGAGGCATTTTCTTTCGAAGACCCTCAGATATTCAGCTTGGTGGGCACCTAGGTTCCAGAGAATCTCTGCACCATATGTCAGAAGAGGTCTGATTAATAATGGATGACAGATTACTCTTGTTCTAGGATTAATGAATTTGTTATGAAACAAAAATCCCAATGATTTATATCGTCTTCTTGCTTTTTCTATTTGGAAGTCGATGTGGTTGGTGCATCTAACTAAATAATCGATATTGACTCCTAAGTATTTGACGGTGTCTTTATAGGGGACGATAGTTTCATCGTTTGTTTCCAAGTTATTTATTTCGATTCCGAAAGATTTTATACTGTCGTTCTGAGATTTAGACATATTTTCAATAGGGTTACTGAACAAAATTGTCTCACTCTTGTCTGGATTGACTCTGAGATCCCAAGTCCAGTACATGGCGTTAACCTTGTTAACGAGAATGTTCAATTTTCTGCTGATTGCTTCACGATTGTTTCCAGTAACATATATAATTCGATCGTCAGCATGGACAATCGAATTAGCTCCGTTGTTATTGTTTAATTCAAAGGCATTTATCATGTGTGATGTCAACAAAGAAAATAGGCAAGGAGAGTTTATGGTGCCTTGTTGAAGGCCCTCTGTTATTACGAATGTTGAGCTCAACAAATTGTTGTGATTAATCAGTTTAAATTTTTTTTCATGAGTCATGTTCCCGATTGTCCTGATTAGATGTATTGGAAATTCGTTCTTTATCAACAAATAAGTAAGACCGTTTAGCCATACGGAATCAAAGGCTTTTTCCAAATCAAGGAGCACAGCTCCAACCATTCTATTGTTGAAGAGATCTTCATTCACATCTGATATCAGTTTGTTAACAGCGTGTAGAGTAGAATGATAGAACCTGAATCCATATTGGTTATCAGGGATTATTTTCTTTTGTTTTTCAAAGTGTAAAATTGAGTTGTTGATTATTGCCTCGTATACCTTACTTAACGGTGGAGTCATGCTTATAGGACGATAGTTAACTGGTTCATTTAAACTTTTACCTTTTTTATGGATAGGGATTACTATGGCTATCTTCCACTGATCCGGAAAATAATGGTTATTTAAGGCGTTGTTTAATATTTTTGTGAGGTCCAATATCATATTATCTGGGAGATGTTTAATAATGATTGGAGGAATTCTGTCTATACCACTAGAGATCTTGTTTGGTAAATATTTCAGTGTTAATTTCACTATATTAGGAGATGTGAAGTAATTTTCATAATTTTCTATGGTTCTTGCATTCGTAGCTAAGTTATTATGATTGAAGGTTGTTACTGTTTTTTTATTTGTTGAGTCATCTATCACTTTGATCGAATATCGTTTCAACAATTAAAGTTTACCGGCCGACCGAATCGTCTTGGACAGATCTACTTGCCGAATTTCCGTCAATAACTAAACCGGATGGAAATTTTCAATTGACAAAACACACAACGGTCCATCATATCGCAACAACGCCCGGACCTCCTGTATCGAGTAAAGCTCGTCGTCTCGCCCCAGACAAATTCACGATCGCACAACAGGAATTTCAGAAAATGATGAAGCTAGGTATCGCTCGTCGTTCAAAGAGCCCCTGGTCTTCACCGCTACACCTGGTGCCCAAGAAATCTGGCGATTGGCGACCCTGTGGAGATTATCGCGGACTTAACGCTCGTACGATACCGGATCGATATCCAGTTCGCGTACTAGAAGATTTTACCGCCAATCTCGCAGGCAAAAAGATATTTTCGACCGTCGATCTCGTTCGTGCTTTCAATCAGATTCCTGTCGCATCGGATGACATCTGCAAAACAGCAATAATTACGCATTTCGGTTTATTCGAATTTCCATTCATGACGTTTGGACTTCGAAATGCTGCGCAGACATTGCAGCGATTTATCGATGAAGTAACACGAGACCTAGATTTCGTTTTTCCGTATATTGACGACATCTTAGTTGCCTCTAAAGACCCCGAAGAACATAAAAAACAGCTTCGTCTCCTATTTCAACGCTGNCGTATATCGACGACATCTTAGTTGCCTCTAAAGACCCCGAAGAACATAAAAAACATGTTCGTCTCCTATTTCAACGCTGGGCAGAGTATGGAGTTGTCATCAATACCGCCAAATGCCATTTCGGAGAACCAGAAGTCGACTTTCTCGGTTATTGTGTAACGGCGGAAGGAATTCGTCCGCTTCCCGAAAAAGTTGAAGCTATCTTCAACTTTCCTCGACCAGAGAAAATTAAGAAGTTACGTGAATTTTTCGGCATCATTAACTTTTATCGGAAATTTATTAAAGGTGCTGCAACAACACAGGCACCCCTTCACGAATTTCTTCAAGGTTCTAACGTAAAAGGGTCTCATCCAGTTCCGTGGACTACAGAAGGAGAAGCCGCCTTCAATGCCTCTAAGAAACAACTGCAAGATGCAACGGTGTTAGTGTACCCAAATACGTCACTACCGTGGGCTGTTTTTACCGACGCGTCCGAATTTGCTATCGGCGCCGTTCTTCAACAGCGCAGAGGTACCGTCTGGGAGCCGCTCGCCTTCTTCAGTAAGAAGCTTCAACCTTCCCTGAGGAAGCGATGCCCATACGACAGAGAGCTCCACGCAATTTATGAAGCAGTTCGTAAGTTCAGGCACATTTTTGAAGGTCGTCACGTGACCATTTATACTGATCATAAACCGCTGCTGCATGCTTTCAAACAGAATCCTGATAAAGCAAATCCTTGGCAGTTCCATCGCCTTGATTTTATCGGTCAGTTTTCAACAGATATTCAGCATGTCGCAGGTAAAGATAACGTTGTTGCCGACGCTTTATCGAGAATCGAAGGCATATCCACAGCAATCTCGACGGCCGAACTAGCACAGGCACAAGCAGCAGATGCCGAACTCCAAGAACGTCTGCAAGACCCGAATGGCGTCCTTCAACTACGACCTATTAACATGCCAGAGAGTCCAACTCCAATTTACTGTGACGTCAACGATCAGCTGATTCGTCCCTATGTACCATTACCGCTACGTAAGAGAGTTTTTGACACTCTGCATAGCGTCAGTCATCCAGGGGCTAACGCATCAACTCAGCTGGTTGCTCAACGTTTCGTCTGGCCGAGTTTAAAGAAAAACTGTCGTCTTTGGACTCGTGCATGTCTCGCATGCCAGAAGAATAAAATTTCACGACACGTGGCTTTGTCGATTCAAGACTTTCCCGGGGAAAGAACAAGACGCTTCTAATACATTCATGTCGACATCATCGGACCATATGTACTGTCCAGAGGTTACCGTTATTGCCTGACAATANGAGAGTTTTTGACACTCTGCATAGCGTCAGTCATCCAGGGGCTAACGCATCAACTCAGCTGGTTGCTCAACGTTTCGTCTGGCCGAGTTTAAAGAAAGACTGTCGTCTTTGGACTCGTGCATGTCTCGCATGCCAGAAGAATAAAATTTCACGACACGTGGCATCGCCGATTCAAGACTTTCCCGGGGGAAGAACAAGACGCTTCGAACACATTCATGTCGACATCATCGGACCATATGTACTGTCCAGAGGTTACCGTTATTGCCTGACAATAATCGACAGATTTTCACGTTTCCCGGAAGCATTCCCGATTTCCGACATTACCGGTGAGACTTTTGCCGGTGTGCTCTACGCAAACTGGATTTGTCGTTATGGCGTTCCGCTTCGGATCACGACAGATCAAGGGACACAATTCGAGAGCCAACTCTTCAACGCTCTCGCTCGACGTACAGGCAGCAGACATATTCGCACGACGGTGTTTCACCCGCAAGCTAACGGCATGGTGGAACGTCTAAATCGCCAAAACAAAGCAGCAATACGGTGTCACGAGAGTCCTCATTGGGTAGATACCCTCCCCACCGTGCTTTTTGGAATTCGTTCAGCGTGGAAAGACGATCTTAACGCCACATCTGCCGATATCGTATTTGGAGAGCCACTTCGATTACCAGGAGAATTTCTCGCTCCTGCTCCGAACAATGGCCTACCGGCAGTAACGATTGCCGACAGACTCAGAAACCACTTCGCTGAGCTCGCTCCAGTTCCCGGCACACGACAAGGCCAACGTAAGGTATTCGTATTTAAAGAACTCGCCTCATGTTCGCACTTTTTGTTCCTTTAGATCTGNCGACACGGCCAACGCAAGGTATTCGTATTTAAAGAACTCGCCTCATGTTCGCACGTTTTTGTCCGATTAGATGCTGCTCATCATGCATTTACGCCACCGTACGAAGGACCACATCGCGTCATATCGCGACACGAGAAGCATTTCGTCGTCTGGATCAATGGTCAAGAAACTGTCGTATCCATTGACCGTCTGAAGCCAGTATTTTCCATTGCCGAAGACGAAGCAGCCGACGCTGACTTACCGGATAACGACAACGATTCAGACGACACTCTATTACCGTCGTCAGAACAATCGACCCCTGGTACCACACCAAATGCCTCACCGCAACCTGGACCATCTAGACGCAGATCATCATCTTGGGCTCCATCGAGTGACGCAAGATCATCTTTGGACTCAACTCCTCGACCAGTACGAAAACGCGTCAGGTTCAGTCAATAAACTCACTCAATATTCAATTTTTTTTTCAAATCACGTATACCGTTTTTAGTGCCATTTTAACGCGTATA
>NW_021680563.1:512458-544676 GCF_001412515.2 Diachasma alloeum
GTCATATCGCGACACGAGAAGCATTTCGTCGTCTGGATCAATGGTCAAGAAACTGTCGTATCCATTGACCGTCTGAAGCCAGTATTTTCCATTGCCGAAGACGAAGCAGCCGACGCTGACTTACCGGATAACGACAACGATTCAGACGACACTCTATTACCGTCGTCAGAACAATCGACCCCTGGTACCACACCAAATGCCTCACCGCAACCTGGACCATCTAGACGCAGATCATCATCTTGGGCTCCATCGAGTGACGCAAGATCATCTTTGGACTCAACTCCTCGACCAGTACGAAAACGCGTCAGGTTCAGTCAATAAACTCACTCAATATTCAATTTTTTTTTCAAATCACGTATACCGTTTTTAGTGCCATTTTAACGCGTATACATTGCCTATATTGTATATATTGTACATAGCTAACTCCCTCTTTTTTGCCTGACACAGAAGGGGAGTATTGTAGCGAAGCTACTTATTTATCGTTCGAATTATTTCACTATATTGTATTCGCACCGGCTTAGCAGCCGAATACCTGACTACGTCAACTCGTGACGATTCGTCATATTTCGGGCACCCTCGATCGGATGATCTAATTGCCTATATCGTCGCGAGAGACAGATTCGTCATAGCTCTCAAGGTGTAAACATCGACACATTCGCTGTGAATAAATTCCATTCGATTTCTACCGTTATAACGCGTGTTATGATTTCATCAACCCGTCCAACATTCCCGAGTATCCCACATTTTTGTAGATAATAAACGTTTTTTCTTGTAAATCAGGATGATCAATAACTAAATCATCACTAAGGTCAAGTAAGACGATTAGTGCTTTGTGGTCACTATCGTATATTTTAGTCAGAATTTTCTCGTTAACCAAGTTACCCACACTTAATCTTGTGTTTATAAGAGCTAAATCCAGATAAGATTGGGAATTAATGGATGTAAAATCTTCGGGAGGAATAAGATTGATTTTGTATCTTTGATCGTTAGCCAATTCCCAATATCTTAGGTGTCTACCTCGATCATTGCTATATCTGTCACCATAGTCTTGGTGTCTAGCGTTTAAGTCTCCAAGGAGTATATAAGAGTGATTAATGTTGTCTAATTTAAGTTCTCTAAACGGAGCCGATAGCCGCTAATAACAAATATTGGTTTATTAGTGATTGTTATAATTTTTATGATAGTGAATTCGAAAATTCTATTATCAATTGAAGTAGGATAGTTGACAACTGAATGTTGAATATCTTTTTTAATAACAATTCCCGTTCCATCTGAGAATTTTGAATTGTTCCTGTCATTATGAATGAAATTAAATTTATCAAAGTTGATTTTGTGATTTTGGTTTAACTTTGTTTCATTGACCAATGTAATATCAATATCATTATCTTCGATAAATTTTTGAAGAAAAAATCTTCTCTGTTGTCTGACGATGGAGTTAACATTTAGAGAAGCGATTTTTAATTCACTTAGAGTAAATTGATCTTGATCATTATTATTATTCCAAATGGAATTATTTCTTCGGGGATTTATCATTTTTACTGTTTAAGTGAACAAGGATTTTATCTATGTTTTGAGTATTCGTATTTACTTGTTCAGAAATTGTTGTAATTTTTGTTGTAATTTGAGGAACAATTCCCTCCATTATGTTCTGTGCCCATGGAAGGGGGATATTGGATAACTCAGGATTTATGAGTGGTTGGGGATCGGTATTATTTTGGATCGAAGTGCTTGTGAAAACTTGATTTTGGAAATGAGGTGGTCTCCTTGCATATGAGTTAGAACGTACTTGAGAGTTATCTCTGCTTTTATTTTTGAGAGAGTCAGCATAAGTAACTTCACGAGTAATTTTATTGGACAATTTCTTGATTTTGTCTTCTCGTATTTGTGTAGTTATCTGAAAGTCTTCTTTAAGTATTTTCAGAGCATTCTTATAATAAGGGCAATCTTTGTAGTTTGCGGGATGTCCCGACGATCCACAATTTGCACATTTCAAAAGGCTCTTGTCAGAATTCTTGTCTAGAGTGCATTTGCCTGGGTCATGCCCGAGGCTGCATTTTACGCATTTGAATGCCAACGAGCATTTGGCACTGGAGTGTCCAAGTCGTTGGCATTTCTTGCATTGGAATAAACTGTTTTTTCTTAGTGGTTCCCATTTTATCTTTTGATAGAGAATTACTTCAATTTTCATCAGTTCATTGAGAGATGATTGGCTTGAAGTCTGAATCAGAAAGACAAAGTTTTCATTATTCTCGTTGAATTGGATTTTCGTGACCTCGAGAATTGCCACATTTTTTATCTTAAAGTTAATCAGTTCTGATTTAATCTCGTCTGAAGTAAAATCTCCATACAAATCTTTTAGAATAACTGTTTTGGGTTTAGTGGTCTTAGGAGTATAAGAGTAGAATTCGATCTTTTCATCGTTTAATAATTTCTTTATAATATTATACATGTCTATATCTGATGAAAAAATACGGATGCATTTTGAGTCTTTAGGTTGTTTGAGATAGAATCTCTGCTTATAATCCTTAGACAACGCTAAAATTTTATTCGCAAGATCTTTGATATTTTGGTTGTATGAATGTATCGGTGGGGGTCGCTGACATATATGTTTCTGTGTAGAACTTGTGGCATCAACGTGATGACTAGAGCCCGCGTATGCGGGAACGTCGACTTCGCCTTCTCCCTCTACATCGTCCAACGGCAGGCCGGTGAACGCGTTTCTGGTAGTGGTTGTCGTCGTTGTGTAATTTTTATTTTTCCCCTTGTGGGGGGAACGCTTGGGCGTTACGGGTCCGCCTTGGTAAGGTGAACCCCTGCATTCTCAAATCACCTGTGCTCTCGCTGTCTCGATCCAAAAGTGGTTCCAACTCCAGCACCGAAGGGCCTGGAAGGCGCACAACCGCTGAATCACACAGCTCCTACCCCCAGCAAGTTACCATCCAAGATTACTGTAAGAGGAGGAAGAGCAACTCCAGCAGTCCTACAGATAAGAACCTACCACCGACCAAAGTCACAAAATTAGGACATCCCGACGCTGAGACCTCGATCAACGAAGGAGAGATGGACGAGTTAAAACCAATGCTAGCAAACATGAATGGGAAGTTGGACAACGTGATAAGGGATCCTGCAGAAACCAAAGCCCTAATCAAAGGCAATTCTGAGAAGGTGGACAACGTTCAGGGGAAAGTCGAGGACTTCACAGCGTTAGTCCATGCTCACAAGGCAGAGGCAGACGAGAGCATCAACACGTTGACGACAAAACTGAACGAGCTGGAACACCGAATAGAAACCGGAGCTCAGATCCCCCGGACGTTGCCGCCTCGCTGGCTGGACTAAAGGCGGAAGTCATCACCCTAAAAACCAAATCAGACTCTAATGTCTTACTAGCGAATATCAGGAAACTTGAAGATAAATTTGAGCATGCCCTTCAGGACGCTAAGCGCAATAATCTAGTCATTAGGGGACTTGACATCAAGGCTAGCCCAACTGACGCTCCTCAGGTGGTCCGTGACTACTTGGCTAAAACTTTCCACCACCCTGGGATAGTGACATATGTTTGCTTGCGCCACCTGCCCAGACAGAAAACAGATCTCATTACGGTCACCCTGGACTCCTGGGACATGAAGTCCAACATTCTAAAAGGCAAAAAAGTCCTTGCTGGCACAAAGATTTCTATTGATCCAGATCTCACCTCATCAGAAAAAAAGACTGCCAAGCATGCCAGAGACGAAGCATGCAGACTGAGAGCGCTGGGGAAATCAATAAAAATCAGGTAAAGTTGACTAGAAGTTGATGGCTCAAGATTACGTTGGGACAAAAGTTTAGAAAAATTTATTCCTATGAAGAAATTCACCACCATCTGTCCTCCGACCCATGAAACTGATCCATAAGGTGATCTTTCGTTTCGTGTCTGAGTCTTTGACCCAGCTCATAATAACCCTCAAAAAAACAACTGTGAACCCTGCTAGGACCATCTCAGAATCCAGGAGTCTGCTTTACTGCTGTGCCTTATTATAGAGTTCGTACTATCTTGAAAAAAAAAACTTTTAAGAAACGCAGAAAGTCTGTATAAACTTATTTATGTTTGAATTTATGTTTTGTGTATATTATGATAACTTTAGCTCATACGTGCAGAATTTCTAGCTACGTTTTTTGCGCCTTTATGCTCTTACTTTCACTTGACTTTTATTTTATATATATCTACTAAGAGGTTACCATAATATTTCCCCAACTGATGTGGACATCGCTTTTTTGTTTGTTTATTTAAAATAAGAACCAGATGTAAATATTGCTTATTACGCACACTTCGCTTGTAGCCTTCCTTCCTTTTCAAAAAGGGTACTACAACCACTTTCGCAAATAAACGATACATACAGTAAAAAAACCCTGATGAATTTAATTCGTCTATTAAAATATGTATATTAAAGTTGATAATCTTTTTGTTTAATATCTCCATTTTCTCCGTTAATGATAATCGAAAAAATATTCTTAATAAATGTGTTTAATGATTTTTGAATTTTACATTAATATTATCTGGGCTATTCTACTCGGTCAACCTGAGATTTTTTTAAGGCATAAATTACTTGGAAAGCGGGATGCTATATGCGATCCATCGACTTTCCGGACCTCTATATGACGGAAATAATTGAATAATTATCAATGCACAAATTAAAAAATTCGGAGGCACACGGGCTCGAACACAAGTGGGGTATGATCCCACATCTTCTGTTTGCCGGACAGATGCTCTGCCAATTGAGCGATTGTGGCCTCCAACGCATCTCCAACTTTCAGAACTTCTGCATATCGTCTCTCTCCCCACTCCCCCCACCCTTCGCGTTTAAAGCCGTACTGAATTATCACAATCAAAGACATTGGTATATTGAACATCTATATTATTCCCTAGGCTATTCTACTGGGCTATTCTATTGTGGAGGAGGCCACAATAGCTCAATTGGCAGAGCACCTGTCCAGCAAACAGAAGATGTAGGATCATACCCCACTTGCTTTCGAGCCCGTGTGCCTCCGAATTTTTTAATTTGTGCATTGATAATTATTCAATTATTTCCCTCATATAGAGGAGCGGAAAGTCGATGGATAGCATATAGCATCCCGCTTTCCAAGTAATTTATGCCTTAAAAACATCTAAGGTTGACCGAGTAGAATAGCCCAGGTAATATTAATGTAAAATTCAAAAATGATTAAACACGTTTGTTAAGAATATTTTTCCGATTATCATTGGCGGAAAAAATAGAGACATTAAACAAAAAGATAATCAACTTTAATATATATATTTTAATAGACGAAGTAAATTCATCAGGGTTTTTTTATTGTATGTATCGTTTATTTTGTAACGAACATGTGGGGATGTTCGTTAGAAACACCACCAGGACCTCAGAACATCCACCTCCGGCGACACTCAGTAACGGATCGTGTGTAGAGAGAGAGAGAGAGAGAAATTAGGATTTTGCTTCCCACTCCGGTGTGGTCATTTTTCCGATTATCCCTGGGATAATCGAGTCGTGTTTTCCATTCAAGCGGAGTTATTTTTCGTTGCTTCGCGCTTCCGTTCAGTAATTTTGCGCTTTCGTTTCGTTCTTGACTAATTAAGATCTGAAAATTACGCGTTTTTGAGGGCCCATAGGGTTATCGTGAAGAATGGCCAAATTTTAGAGTCATCCGATAACCTTTATGGGAACCACCCTATTGTTAATCTTACGGTAAGTCGTTTAGGTCCGGCTGAAATTCCGGCGCTCCAAATTATGATGGATTTTACGGTGGTTAACTGGTTACGTTTCAGTTTTTCGGTGGAAGGTCACGTGGAACAAGTGCAACCCTTGTATCCCGTGAATTGCCAGGTTGATTAGAGTTTTGGAAAGTTGAGAAAATTAGTTAGGAATATCGGTCTTTTAACCCCGTGAATCCAGGAGAACCGACCCGTAGGAGGCGCCAAAAATCCACGGTAATTTTCCGAACGTCCACCGGTTCGGCCCAGATTAATCATTATTAGTCTATTATTAGTCAATTTTATAAAGTATAAATAATTAGAGTTGAGTCGCGTTTGAATTCCCCGAAATCATTCGGTGGCGCCATCAAACCCCCTGATTGATGTGCTAAAATCTCCGCCAATCAGAGCCCGCCTCTGTTGGCCGGAATTTGCGCTGCGTTCAGTGCCCGTGACACTGACCCAGCGCAGTTACCCAGGCGAGAAATGACAATAGGCTCAAGCTCGGTTCGAGATCGGCTCGCCCTCGGCTAGTCGCGGCCCAGGACTGGCTTCCAGGACCGGTCCATGAATGGCTAAGCCTAGAAATGATAACGCCGAGCCAACCTTGACCCCCAAGACTGGGACCTTTCTTGGCAACCGAGGATGGCCCAAGTCTAATATAAAGGATTGGTCCAAAACTGGAAAGAAAGATTGGCCCAGGAACCGCAACCAATCTTGGCCCAAGTGATTGTAAAACACCTTGCCAAGATAGAGCCAATTGAGAGCCAATATTGTCAGTCCAGTCTTGAATCTCAAAATGCCTGTCATTGAGACAGAATAATTTCCACAAACTTTTTTATTCTTCCAATAAATCCTTTTATTGGTGGTCCCTGTCTCATAACAATGAACACGTCTTGTTTTTAACATAACCAAATAAGCTTCAACATACCAATACACAGAGTTCATTTTTCTTACAAACAATGGAACGTAAACTGTATTTTTTGTGGGAAAAAATACATATATATCTTCTAATAATCAAATAATTCTCTTCAAGAACATTAAATACTGATACTAATTTTATTCCGGGCATTCACTGTCTCACGAATAATAGCTCTTTTTTTTCCTTAATTAAAATTGTTTTGGTTTTTACTTAAAATCCCATTGCTAAATTTTCATGGATTATCAAAACGTTTACCTGATCTTCAATAACACCTATAAAATAATAAAATCTATAAGATAATAGAAAAAAATATAATGGAACAATCACCATAAGCTATCAAATCTTACTCATTGAATGAAATGAAAAAAATTTAATCAGTTTTAAGCAGAAATAATAATTATAGCTCTGTTCAATCAACAGATTCATCTTAAGGAAATTAAATGGTTCTTTTTAAAGTAAATTAAATATCAAACTTTCAACTTTNTCAAATATCTCGTGCTTTTAATCACTCGGATGCCTGTCCACACATTGGAGTTTAGTTTTTCGTTAATTATCTCGTCTTATCAGGATTATTATTTTATTCTAAAAAAATTCTCCTGGATTAGAGAGAATTGTTTAGGTTTCTTTATCAGCGATAGCACGAAATAAAGCATTTTTCTTCCTCTCAGTAGCTCCTCCTTCACGATCACTGGTATCTACCAAGAAGTTGCCAATGAGAGAAGAGAATTTCACATTCTTCTTCGGATTTTTAAGATCACTCTGCAAGTTGTATTTGACCTTCAAGAAATCTGCGAAAAAGAAATTATTCATTAATGTTTCAAATTGATTAAATTCATCTCGTCCACCTGTGGTTTATTCGTCATTCTCAAGTTAATGGTTTATTTATATTCTTTCATGTATGGGTTGTATTTTTTTGCCTCCATTTATTCAATTTATTATATTCAAGTTCATTAATCATTATTATTTCCTCACCGCGGAATTGATTAGCAAGATAGAATAAAATTTGCTGAAATGAATCATTCTTCCAAATTATACTCTGGAAAAATCATTTATAAATAAATAAATTTCAAATGAGCGGATATTTTATCCTTCTTTATTTGATGCAAATTCCTAGAAAAAAAAAAGATTTCTGATTGTCAATTTATCCAGCACGAGTGAATTTGAGGAAAAATGTCATGAGATTTTATGACGATTCTTTTCAATTAAAAAAAAAAATTTCTCAACATTTTTCTCGGAAATTCCTCCTTCCTGAGATAACTGCAATCAGAGTTATTATATGCAATTAGTTTTGCAGTTATGTTCAATGAAAAATAACTAATAGAATGTCAATGCTCTATAAAAATAATTGAAAATCTCACCCTCCAAACATTTGAACGTAAAAGTGGCACTAAAATCCTTTTTACTCCCGAGGGTGCTCTTTCTTCCTATTCCACTGTACTTCATCTGAACATTTTTTTTATTAAAGCTGTCAGGATGGTAGCGATAGCTGTTTCACAGGTCTGATTGCTGTTAAATCCCAATTTCCAGCTGCATGATGTCCTTCTGAAACACAGAAAAATGTTCATTATATTAATAAATAGCAATTAAACTTGAGTATCTGAATCGATAAATTTCGTATGGGAATTTTACCAGATTCTCTCGTCTCTCTACAGCAAGTCCTGGATTCTCTGAATTACTCTCATCCTTTGGATCCAAGCTCTTCTCGAAATTCAGAAATTCATCCAGTTCCTCAATCGGGAACGTGCAAGTGAATTTGGTTCTGGGATTCACAGGTCTATTATTCTCTGTTCCTGTATGTGCTGCAAAAACTGATTCTCGAAGTTCTTCTGTTAGGGTTTTTATATCCCCTTGACATCCTCGCCTGATACCGTCAATTCTATCAACTAAATTGAGTGATAAAAGATCGAATTTTGTTGCCATATACTCCAAGATCAGTAACGTTTCAGAATCATTAGTCTGGTGCTGCAGTTTCACTAGATTTGCTGTCAACATTGTCTTCCTTCCTGTTCTAGTCATTGATTGAGGGATTTCAGGGACATTGTTCTTAGAAGGGCCACTTGGAACTTCCTTATCTTGAGCTGAGGCTTTGGTTAAAATTTTAGTTGGCTGATCTTTTTCAGGAATCGTGGGTAATTGAGACAATGACGTAGAATTATCCAAGAAAGATCGAACCTGCGATCTTGGGATCCAGAATGAAGTGTCAGTTTCCATCTCTGAATCTGGGGAGTCCATCCTCAATGGTCGTTCATAAGCAATTTTTAATTTTTTCGCCCCTTTTTTGTAAGTTTCTATGGAAAAATAATAATCGATGAAATTCACCTCCATGATGTTTTAATTGAAAAACAGGGATCAAGGGACTTAAGGAGACAATTTGGCCAACGTGGTTGTTATTATTTTCCTAAAACCCCTTGGTCCTTTTTGTTCAATAATAATAACGATTTTCATTGAAATTTCAACTCTATTTTTGATAAAAATGATCATGAGGAGAAGGAAAAAAGTTGAAACTTACTTGAATATTTCAATGGCTCGACCTCGTACTTTTCCCACGTGCATTTATATTCCATATTATTCTTAACCATGTTGTCCAGCAGAACATATTCGTCTTTTTTCTGGATAGTAACAATAACATTTGCCATTTATATATACCAGCCACTTGTAGGGTACCAACTCGAGGACATTCTTCCCATTCCTGCGTTCTTTATGAAACTCCACAACTGCAAAGACCTTTTCCATCACATCCTCCCCCCCCCCCTCAGTATTGCCTGCTTCATCCATCTTTGGAAATGTTTTTTTTTTGTTCAAGTACTTCAACTATTTATAAACACTACACAGAAGGTTTGAGGTTATCCTCATAACCCGGTAAAAGTTAATAACCCTAAGATTAATCACATACTTCGATCGTACTCAAATCGAATCAATGTTCATCGCGTCTAATTTATTTTTCACTTCAACAATAGACCACGTACACTGACGTGAACCTTTTTTTGGTACAAAATCCACAAGATGACCGCACGTGTGAAAATGAAAATCAGTCAGAACGCTGCCATCTTGTCCTCGGGGGCAGGAGTGTGCACGAGAGTCACACGAGTGTATGCATGGGTTTGGCCCTTTTTTCTCACTGTTATTTTTCCCTCTTGATGATAATCACATTAACAAATTCACTACATTCACCAATTGATTGTTGATCTCTTAGCTAACGAAGTTCAATCGATAAATTTTCTTTGGATTAATCACTCTACTGCACGCCACGGTTCATTTCGATATATTCGGTCGGTACGTATACGGAATTATTGATGAGACGCCGCCATCTTGTCACGTGATTCACAATTAGAATTAGAGAAATTATTCCTTCACAGTTGATGACTCATGAGAAAATAGATGTGTTCTTAATCAAGATAAATAATAATTACATGCGACGATAACTGTTTAATCTCTAGCGTTTCAGTGTGTGGCACAATTACTACTGACGGACCACCAGTCCCCTTCTCTTCTCGTGACAAACTCTCCCCCCCCCTCTATACGACCCCCACTTCACCACCAGCACTGACGTCTCTCTCCACGAGTGGCACAACAAAACATCACAAGATACAGAATCGAACATGAGGAAATTTTAATTTTATAATTCTTATTATTCAGGATCACATTAATCGTTAGATTTTTTATTTGTTTTGAATTTAGCACGATAATGTAAGTGGATATGACCAATGTGGTTAATCGCCCATTGCCGAATTTTTTCCTCCATATTCTTTGGTAATTTCTCTTCACAGAGGTTAATCCCATCCTCAGCAAAATCTTCATCACTAAAACGGGCTTCAATGATCTCATTCAAAAGATTACCTCTAATACTCTCATCATGGCAAAGAATTAATTCTTCATCATTTTCTAGAGCTCCACTGTCACTGACCCTTGCTCCACCTCCAATCCAACCTGAAGAATCCTCAAAATCATTCTCACGATTTTCATTAACTGTATTGACACTTAGATCACCTTCATTCGACTCCAATAAATCCTCATATTCACTTCCATCTTCGTTATCCAAAGCACTGACACTTGGCTCATCTCCATGTGCACCCAGTAAATCCTCACCTTCACTCACACCAACTTTATCGTCTCTTTCTGCCAATTTTTCCACAAATCTGAACCTTCGAAGTCTGTTATATCCTTTCGAATATTTGAATTTATTTGATTTCATGATTTTCACCTATTGACCAACAAATTTTGAGAACAATATTAAGATAAGTTAGGAGTCGCAGTGACTGGTAAATAGCCCGACTGTCATTCAGATGGAATGCCGGTGGAGACATCTATAATTTCCACTGCTCAATCCTCGAACTAAGCGCATACAGCCGTGGAGAAATTTCAGTATGATATGGTGCCGCGGCATTGAGCTGAATCAGTTAAAAAGAATTATGATATTATTAACAATTTTTTTAAAGTACTCGGAACCTTGAAGGTTATGAATAATCTTTGGACGTATACAAATTGTTTTGTTATGTTTTTTACTACTTGAAATTCGTTACGTCACTTATCAGAAACCAGTGTTGGAACAAAATTGGAGCATAGTGGACGACCCAGCTTGAAGAATAGATCTTCGTGAATCGTGGTTATCAACAGGCGATCAGACTCGGGCCAATGCTGAATGAGGTTCGGTGAAACCTAACCTTGGAAGACAGTCTTCAACCAATGTTGGACCGAGCTTGATAACCAAGCTCTACCTCTGAACATCTGCCACTCCTGGTTACAGAGTGGCATCCATCATCGGGCCAAATTCGGCTGGCCCTCGACATACCAATCGTTGGAGCACAGTGTTGATCCAACACTGGCTCGAGCTCAGATACCCAAGCTCGGAATCCACGCGACTTCGAGCATTGGCTTTGAACTGGTTTCATTGTTGGCTGAAACTTGGTCCAGGTTTCTCTACCCATGCTAGGCAGGTCAAGGCTGAGCCAACGCGGAACTACGCCTGGGTAGTTCCGCATTGACCGTCCCAAACCATTAGTCGTGTGTGAATTTTTGTGTGCCCACATTACGCAACTGCGCACTTGGATTATTGCAAAGTTATCCGGTAGCTGTAAGGATCCAGGATGGTCCGAAAAGGGAAGAGGACCCTCAACAACCAAAAAGCCGTGAGTTTTCTGGTATTTTTCCCCTAATTTTGAGCCATTTTCGAATGGCGTCGTTTCTCCTTTATGGCGGTATCCTTCGCGTGGCCCTCAGCCACGTGCAGTGGTTGATTACCCCCCTTGATTCATATTTGTTGGTCCGAATTTGGCACTTTTTTGGACATTATCCCTTACCCCGGATATTTATCCGCGGGCCCTTCCGATTTTTGGATCAGATATTCCACCCAAATCGGGTCGGTACCGAGTTCTCCCCTTCCGGTTTATCCCAATCATCTCTTGGGATAATCTACGAGTTCGGCCAGTGTATCTGTGTGGCAGTGAAATGTCGGTGTCTTTTCCCAGTCGAAATCGGGCAGTTTTCAACGTGGGTCATTCCCTTCTCTCTCGCTCCTATGGCGAGGAGTATCCCTATTTTTCCTACGCATAAATTGCGTAGAGTTTTCCCCTTACGGTAGCCCCCTAATGCGCCTACAAGTGATGGCTATCGCTTACCGCAAGCGTTCCCCGTTTAAATTTTCCTCCGGAGATAACTCAATCTGGAGTGGCTCTCAATGATCCCAAAATTATGATTTTGGTTTCATGGGCTTCGCTAGACTTTTCCGGGCAAGTTGGCTATGGTTTTTTGAAAATTTACTCCACCGAATTTCCGCTACGGCGAGTTTAGTTTTAAGGAGTTTTAGGTTCCCGCAATACGCTATACGTAGATCGCTGGGTTTAGAGTTTCCTCTCTCTCACTCTCACGGGGATTCCTCTCTCTCTCACTCTCTCGCGTACCGTCTCTTCATTTCTCGACATTCTCGAGTATTTCGAGATTAATCGATAATTTTGTTTTTATGTTATTGTGTGAGGGATTTGATGACTTCAGCTACGGTCGAGTTAATCGAAATATTACTTTTATATTATATAGGAGAATTCAAATGATCATTTCCAATTTAATTTTTTTTATTATCATTGCCACTCAATTAGTATTGTTAAGAATCCTTTTTTTTGGTGAGATCCATGCGAAGAGAAAATCATGTATATTATTAATTATTCACATTTCAATAGTGAAACACTTAGGAACGATGTTGATTTCTTTTCCTTTTTTGTAGTTTTGGGCACCCAATACCCGTCTCCACCTGAAATCCACCCCTCTCTCCACAACCTAGCACACTGAGCGAACCCAGGACCGTTACCTTTCCCCAGAAATCTAGTTTTCTCCCTTTTTGAGTAAATTTTTGAGGTTTTGGAATCAATTAGAATTGGTTTTGTAGAATCATCCGGTTTGGTAATTCCGGCTAAAAATTACCTGGCGCCCATAGATTTTTGCATTTTTGAGTTTAACTAGATGAAGGGGACGAAGGACGAAGGTAATAGACATTTTTAAACCCCATACGAAAATGTCACGTTACAATTTGCAAAAGTAGTTTCAGTACCCTTCTTCCAAAGGAGGGAGGGCTACAAGCGAAGGTGTGCGTAATAAGCAATATTTACATCTGATTCTTATTTTAAATAAACAAACAAAAAGGGGTGTCCACATCAGTTAAAGAAATATTATGGTAACCTCTTAGTAGATATATATAAAATAGAAGTCAAGTAAAAGTAAGAGCATAAATGCGCAAAAAATGTAGCCAGAGATTCTGCACGTATGAGCTAAAGTCAAACTAATATACACAAAACATAAATTCTGAGTTTATATAGACTTCCTGCGTTTCTTAAAAGTTTTTTTTTCAAGATAGTACGAACTCTATAATAAGGCACAACAGTAAGGCAGGCTCCTGGATTCTGAGATGGTCCTAGCAGGGTTCACAGTTGTTTTTTTGAGGGTTATGGAGTTGCTGGCGACTGCTTGGTATCTAAGAGCTGGGTCAAAGACTCAGCCACGAAACGAAAGATCACCTTATGGACCAGTGTCATGAGTCGGAGGGCAGATGGTGGTGGATTTCTTCATAGGAATAAATTTTTCTAAACTTTTGTCCCAACGTAATCTTGAGCCATCAACTTCTAGTCCACTGTACCTGATTTTTATTGATTTCAGGAGTCCAGGCTGACCGTAATGAGATCTGTTTTCCGTCTGGGCAGGTGGTGCAAGCAAACATCTGTCACTATCCCAGGGTGGTGGAAAGTTTTAGCCAAGTAGTCACGGACCAACTGAGGAGCGTCGGTTGGGCTAGCGTTGATGTCAAGTCCCCTAATAACTAGATTATTGCGCTTAGCGTCCTGAAGAGCATGCTCAAGTTTATCTTCAAGTTTCCTGATATTCGGTGGTAAGACATTAGAGTCTGATTTGGTTTTTAGGGTGATGACTTCCGCCTTTAGTCCAGCCAGCGAGGCGGCAACGTCCGGGGGGATCTGAGCTCCGGTTTATATTCGGTGTTCCAGCTCGTTCAGTTTTGTCGCCAACGTGTTGATGCTCTCGTCTGCCTCTGCCTAGTGAGCATGGACTACCGCTGTGAGGTCCTCGACTTTCCCCTGAACGTTGTCCACCTTCTCAGACATGCCTTTGATTAGAGCTTTGGTTTCTGCAGGATCCCTTATCACGTTGTCCAACTTCCCATTCATATTTGCTAGAATTGCTTTTAACTCGTCCATCTCTCCTTCGTTGATCGAGGTCTCAGCGTCGGGATCTCCTGATTTGGTGACTTTGGTCGGTGGTAGGTTCTTATCTGTAGGACTGCTGGAGTTGCTCCTCCTCCTCTTACAGTAATCTTGGATGGTAACTCGCTGGATGTAAGAGCTGTGTCATTCAGCGGTTGTGCGCCTTCCAGGCCCTTTGGTGCTGGAGTTGGATCTAGATAGCGAGAGCACAGGTGATTTGAGAATGCAGGGGTTCGCCTTACCAGCTGGCGACTGGCCGTCAGATGGGTTGGGCGAAGAGGTCTCTGACATAGCCCGGGAGATGGAGTACGCATGCAGTTCTGTAACAGGTGTGATTATCGGCAGAGCGTGCGAGTGCTAGCGCTGGAGCGAGATGACACCACATGCATTGAAACACTCCACGAATGCCAGGCAAACCAACCTCAAAACCGGCCCTGGCCTTAGGAAATCAGTGAATAGCAGGATAAATATTTCGTGGAGAATGCAGATTAATTGCTGAATAAGTACGTGGGCGTCCCAAAAAGGGCTGGGAGCCAGGGCAGGCAGGGAAAACCGCAGGATAGCACATTAGGCGAAAGAAGTTCGGAGGAGCTTTACCGCAGACAACCTCTCAGTGCACACACTCGTGGCGCCCCTCAGATTTTTTTATTGATGCTTTATATTTTATTTCTTTTTTCCAACTCCTAAATTCTTAACTATATTAGGAGACAATTGAGAAATTAAAGTTTAATCAAAAACAATTATAATTGCTTCAGTACTGGGACCAAGATATTTAATGTGGCTCCATTGGCTGTAATGAATATGTGTTAGAAAAGGTGATAAAATAAGAATATAACACGCTAGCACACAGCTAGCGTTTCCGACTTTTATGCTGGAGGTATCGGTTCGATTTCCCGATATTCCATTTTTTTTCTCACAAATGTTTCATTATTTTTTGACTAAATATTTTTTTAAAACAATTACATTTTTTCAAAAAAAGAAAGGAGCGAAACGATGGCCAATCTTGTATTTCATTACTAGGTTTTGTATGTTAGAAATATCATGCAGCGTCATATAGATTACATTTTGCACAGAATCATTAGTTTTTAACCATTTTTTGTTTACAAATAAATGATTGAATTTTCTTCTACTTTCGGAAACTTCATTTTTTTAGACATGGAATCGATTTTTGGTAAAATTCTGAATATGAATAAATTTGTTACGATTCCGAGCAAATCATTTTTATGATGGAAAATTGATTTTTTATAAATTATTTATAAGAAATGCTCGTCCTTTTCAACAATTCCAATTCCTTAATTATTTCGTCAATTTTCTTTCAAATGTAAGCTTTCTAATTCTTCTTAAAATTTTTACAAGATTTCTAAGGATTCAATATCCAGATTCGAATTCAGACCGGCAAAGTTCAAATAATAAAATCATCGTAAAATGTTCTGAAATTTAGGGTCAAATGGGTCTCAGATAAAAGCTCTCATGTTCGATTACAAAAGCAGAAAATTATTTCACTGGAGAAATAGCCAAAGTATTTAGATATCTTTAAGGGGAGAACGCGATGTAATTTCAAAGATACAGGGACCGATGACTTTGGTACTTTTTTTTATACTCAAAAGATGGCGAAAAATCAAGTTGCAATTTTTTTCAATGACGGTATATAAGTTCACCCATTAATCAATACGGAACAATTAATCATTCCATTTCATTACTGGACAACAGAACACAATTCATTTTATCATTTGAACAATTCTTCGCATGTTAAGTTCATCTTTAAATGCAAGTGAAGAAAAAAAATATTAGTGAAATATATTTAATCAAATTTCTCATGTCGTCAAACTTTAGAAGAAAAAAAATTTCCACAAGGAGAGGTCTTGCCTTTTGATTGAAGGGGCAACGCAGGCTTAAACAATTTTACCTCGAAATTGTTTGATTAAATTGAAAAATCATTTTTATTTCAGCCATATTTTGGTCACTTTGTGAATGTTTGATCGAAAAACTATTTAATTTTGTGAAAAAAATGCGCCAAGAAAAAGTTTTGTTTGGTTTTTACTAGAAAGTTGAAATTTTTGAAAATTGCAAAAAAATAAAAACGAAAGCCAAGTCAGGAATGTCAAATAAATGGCTACAGTACACAATCAGATTTCTATTTAAAAAAAACATTCACTGGTTAGTAAAATTTAAATTTCAAATTTCAAATTGAAAAAAATTGAACACTAAACACTGAAAAATTGAAAATCAAAAACCTTTGACAAAAATTTAAAAATTGATTAATATAAAAAAATTATAACTAAAAAGAATAATGAAACTGACAAATTCAAAAATGAAAAACTGACAAATTTTAAATTTAAAACTCCCTACAAATGAGAACTCAAAGATAAGAACTCAAAAGAGCAAAATGAAAATTCAAAATTTGCATTCGGAGAATTTTACACAATCCGAAAATTTATCTTGAACTACACAAACTGGAAAATTTGAATTCGAAGAACTTTACAGAAACTGAAAATTTTTCTTGAAGCAAAAACTGAGACTTAAAATTTGAAGAATTTTACAGAAACTGAAATTTTTTTTTGCAACAGAAGAAAAATAGTAAAAAGTAGGAGGGACACCAAAATTCACGTAATGCCATGTGTCCCCTCGACTTTTTTGCTATTTGTCTTCTGTTGCAAAAAAAAATTTCAGTTTCTGTAAAATTCTTCAAATTTTAATTCTCAGTTTTTGCTTCACAAAAAATTTTCAGTTTCTGTAAAATTCTTCGACTTCAAATTTTTCAGTTTGTGTAGTTCAAGAAAAATTTTCAGTTTGTGTAAAATTCTTCGAATCAAAATTTTCAATTTTCATTTCGCTGCTTTGAGTTTTTATCTTTGACTTTTCATTTGTGGGGGGTTTTTAATTGTTAATTTTTCAGTTTTTTATTTTTGAATTTGTCAGTTTCATTATTATTTTTTTAGTTATTATTTTTTTTTATTAATCAATTGATAAATTTTTGTCACAGGTTTTTGATTTTCAATTTTTCAGTTTTTTATTTTTGAATTTGTCAGTTTCATTATTATTTTTTTAGTTATTATTTTTTTTTATTAATCAATTGATAAATTTTTGTCACAGGTTTTTGATTTTCAATTTTTCAGTTTTTAGTTATTATTTTTAGAATCAATCAATTTACAGTTTTTGGTCTGAAGTTTTCGATTTTTAGTTTTTCAGTTTTTTAGTTTATATATGAATTTTTTCAATTTTCGTCGGGGGTTTCCCATGTTCAATTTTTCAGTTTCATAATTTTTTTTAGTTATTTATTTTATTGATCAATTTATATTTTTTCGTCAACGGTTTTTTATTTTTAATTATCAAGTTTTTTTGCATAATAAAATGATAAAACAGTTGCACCCTTCAACCCCCTTGCCGTATAAGATTCAATTGTTTTATCGACATGTCGGTAATTCAAGAAACACGCATTTGTTATTCAGAAAATATACATCCAAAGAAAAATGGTATTGGACTCGCTAAATACCATTGAGGGCGCTGTTTTTCGTCAATATGGTCGCTCTAAGGCGCTCATATACACGCCTACACAAACCCAAAATTTGGTTTTGTTGTCTGTGTGAGTGCCCGTGCACCTTAGAGCCTAGGTGGCGTTTTCTTATTTAGCGAGCCCAATTAAGTGGCCATGTAACTCAAACGACAGTTACCATCAGAGTCGAAAATTTCGATTCAATTTTTTTTTAGGGTGGAACCATCATTTTTGGAAAATTAAATTCTTGGGCCCTTCATTCCATGATTATGAAGGGCCTAAGAATTTGATTTTTTTCAGAAATGATGTTTCCCCCTGTCCACGATTGTGGATTCAAATGCATGAGCGCGCTGAAGAGCTCAACGATGACTGAAACAAACGACTTCAGGTGTCTCCCCATTCAAAACAAAAAAAAAGGAGATCAGTCAACTTGCTGCTACAATGCGGAACTCTAGTTACTCATTGCAAAAAACTCATGTCAATTTATTATTTAGAGTGTAATTCAAAGTGAAACAATTAAACATTGTTTTCATCTAACTTGTGTTCATTATTAAATTATCCTTCATCCTGCACCGCGAGATTCAGTCACATTAATTGTTATTAGTTTGATTCAAATGTTAAAGGCATTGTGAACATGCTCCTTCGAGCCGGATGTGGGAGAAATACTTATTGATACACGAGTTAACTGCAAAAAAAAAAATAAACAAAATCGCGTTTGCTAGAGTCAAACCGTCTGGTCCTAATTGGAATCACCGCGCGACTTCTCGGACATAAATCGAGTATCGTGCGTGGCCACGTGCTAGGCTAAACCTAACCTTCAATTATTAATTAATGTCGCCAAATAAAAGGTTGAAAGCTGAACTCTAGGCGATTAATAATAACCTGGCTCTCTTGGAGAAATATCAGAACGAAAAATTAAAGACAAATTCATTGATAACAAAACCATAACCTCACTGAGTAACCACGTGTTATCTTGTCGGAAGAGTGAAAGTGTTAGTTATCAAAACCAAAGCATTGGAGAGCACCCTGGACGTTGTGCTGCTTTGGTGATTAGTGACTTTATGTGATTAACGAGTAGTGATTGTTCTTGCGAGTAAGAAAATTATCAAGCTCCAAAATGCCGTATACGCCGGACGCATCACTCTTGGCCGATGACGACACTTTCGAGGAAACGATGGAAACACTTGAGGTGAGAGTAAGCTTAATGAACAATGAACTCTCGGCTTTCAAGGCATTAGCAGTAGATCAACGAACTCTAGTCGCTGCCAAGCTGGCCTTGGAGCAACACGATGTGTTCTGTCAAGAAATCAAACTGCTTGACAGACGAGTACGTCGGCTAGCAGGTCCAGATAACAAGAGTCACAGGTACTTTGTCACTAAAGGATTGGAAAGTGCTCATAATCAGTATTTTATTGGTAAGAGATACTTCACTGAATTGATACACGCATTGAACTCAAATCCTCCACCAGCAGCAGCCGCTCCACAACCAAGCTCCAGCCTCCCATTCAAGTTTGAAAAAATCAAATTGCCCAGGTTTAATGGAGAGAGCTCCAAATGGATCAACTATAGAAACCTCTGGCTTTCAACCATTCAGAATGACTTGAATAGTTCCGAGGTTCAGAAATTTCACCTCCTGCGCGCTTCACTCGATGGTGAGGCCTTCGCCCTAATCGAGAACATTAAGGTTAGTGACTCCAATTAGGAAACTGCTTGGAACTTGCTGAAAAATCGTTATGACGATGAGAGTGGGTTGATCTGGACGTATCTGAAGGGCCTCTTCAGCATCAAGAAGATAAAGAATGAATTAAGCGACGAAGTACGATGCCTGTATGATGAGACCACTCGTGCTTGTGAACAACTAGCCAACATTGGCAGGAAGGTCGACCAATGGAACGACTTGCTGGTCTATCTCACAGTTAATAAACTGGATGTCGAGACGTGCAAATACTTTGAGTTACATGCCAACTCAACCAAAGTATTCCCCACACTGGATCAAATCAAAAAATTCCTAGACGATCGTGCTCTCAGGCTGTCCCGAATGCCTGTCACCCCATCGAACCTCAAGACTCATCAAAAATACACAGCCAAAGCGCTCCACTCCTCAACAGAACCCAAGGTCGTATGCCCTGCTTGTCAGCAGTACCACTCTCTCAGTTCATGTGCAAGATTCAAGGGCATGTCCCTACGCGATAGAAGAGAATTTTCTAAAACTAAATCCTTGTGTTTTAACTGTTTTCAAGGTGACTACGAGCGGAAGGAGTGCGAGAATACGGGTCGCTGTCGTTATTGCAAGAGAAAGCATCACTCGCTGCTCTGTAACTCTCGACGTCAGCCAGCCAAGGACAAGAATCACAGTAGTGCTGCTCACGCAACAGTTGACAGTAGTGATAGTGAGTCAGTCACATCGAGTTCGAGCTCAGATGAGGAAATCGCACTACAAGACGAAACCCTGGCTAACGACACAGTGGCATGTCAAGTTAGCCCACTCAATGCAGCACCTGAGAATTCCATTCTACTCGCCACTGCTATTGTACGACTCCGATCCAAGGATGGACGAACAGTTTCGGTAAGAGCACTGCTTCATCAAGGCTCACAGCTAACATTCGTTAGCAAGTCCATCGCCCAAGCGCGTCGTGCTCCCCGTACTAGCGTAGATATAACGATTGCTGGAGTCAACGGAACCAGGGCAGCTTCTTGTCGCTCTGCCATTACTTGTGAGCTGCTTCCTGGTGATGGTAAAACCCCCATTCTCTCCATCACTGCCCACGTACTCCCAAAACTGACGTCTTTCATTTCACTACACGCTACCACCGGAGCACAATGGAACCACCTCAAGGGACTCAAGCTCGCTGACCCAATTAACTCCAACAAGCAAAGAATCGAGCTGATAATTGGCGCGAGTCTATACCCAGAAGTCATCCTGGAAGGCACTCGGAAGGGCCCAGCCAACACTCCTTTAGCGCAGGAAGCACTGCACTGTACCATTAGGGAACCAGTCGACACACTGATTCGTCAATTCTGGGAATTAGAGATCTCGACAACCATAGGGCTAAATAAGGATGAGCAAAAGTGCGAAAATCACTTCAAGGAAACTCACTCACGTAGACCAGACGGAAGGTATTCAGTACACCTGCCTTTGAAGGGAACCCTCCCTTTGAACATTGGAGAGTCTTACAGAATAGCTTTCAAGTGCTTGGAACGCCAGAGAACCCGTCTTCGCTCCACTCCTCACCATCAAATCGAGTACGATAAGTTCCTTCAAGAATATCTCGATCTCGGCCACATGGAACCATCACCCGAGTTCGACTCAGAGAACTTGAAACCCGTGTACTTGCCCCATCATGCAGTATTGAGAAAGGATAGCACCACGTCGCCCCTTCGAGTAGTCTTCAACGCATCCAGTAAGACTACAAATCATACTACATTGAACGATCATCTGCTCATCGGTCCACAACTGCTCCCAGACTTATTCGATGTCATCTTACGATGGAGGATGCACCCAGTGGCCTTGCGGGCAGACGTCGAAAAAATGTTTCGTCAAATACTGGTAGACCCTGAAGAGAGGCATCTCCAACGAATTCTCTGGCGAGAACCTACTTCCCATGTGGTCAAATCATTCGACTTGAAAACAGTGACGTATGGAACAGCCCCAGTACCGTACGTAGTGAATCGAGTGCTGAAACAACTTGCACCTGACGAACGTCACTCATATCCCAGAGCTGCGACCATCCTCCAGCGAGATTTTTATGTTGATAACGCCTTATTCGGAGCAAACTCAGTCGAGGAAGCTCAACAGCTCACTTTATAACTCCAACAACTTCTTCAGGCGGGTGGCTTCCACCTCAGAAAATGGGTTTCCAGCCATCCTGACGCTCTTAAAAACACACCACGTAAATTGTTAGCTTGCGATCCATCTGCTGAAATCCATCACAAGGATGCCGTCAAGGTGCTGGGAGTCCTTTGGGACATGAAAAGTGATGCCTTCACGTTCTCCATCTCGCTAGAACAATCAGGAAGGTCCGCCAAACGAGAGATACTGTCCACGATAGCCAGAATTTTCGACCCTGCTGGTTGGCTTACACCCACCACCATCGTCGCCAAGATCACGATCCAGGAACTCTGGTTATTGGGATGGACTGAGACGACCAAGTACCGAAGAGCGTTACCGAAACATGGGAAAAGTACCACCAGCAGCTTATCGAACTTAAGGAAATCAGCATCCCTCGATTCATTCTTGGAGGACCCACTGACCCCCATGCAGAGCTCCATGGGTTCTGTGACGCCTCGAAACAGGCCTACGCACGGGTGGTCTACCTTCGTGTTCCCAATACTAGCGACAGAGCCTCCATCAGCCTGATCATGGGGAAATCAAAAGTAGCTCCTCTCAAGAACTAAACCATCCCTAAGTTGGAGCTGCGTGCTGCTCATTTACTCTCCCGAGTACTAGAGAGAGTGCAGAGTGCCATGAACCTGAAAAATACTCCCATCCATGCTTGGACGGATTCTCAAATCGTGCTGGCCTGGTTGAAGAAACATCCCTCTCATTAGCCTACCTTCATCGCTAACAGGATTTCAGACATCCAAACAAGAACTCCAAGATCTACCTGGCATCACGTACCCACTGCGTCTAATCCTGCTGACTGTAACTCACGAGGAATTCTTCCCAAGGATCTGCTCACACACCCTCTTTGGTGGCACGGACCAGCTTGGCTGAAACACCCCCCAAGTCATTGGCCAAAAACCCAAACTACCTACCAACCATTGGCAATAGAACCTGAGTGCGACGTGCTGAGCTGTACCGCAACACCAATCCAACCAGAAAATCCTGTGAATGAGATCGCCCCAGACATTCTAAAACCCCCTTTTTTTTATTAATTCTTTTTTTTGTTATAGAATCCTTTCGTTCTGTCAACGAAAGAACGAGACGGGTCGTATGTCCACGATTGTGGATTCAAATGCATGAGTGCACTGGAGAGCATAACGATGACTGAAACAAACGACTTCAGGTGTCTCCCCATTCAAAACAAAAAAAAAGGAAATCAGTCAACTTGCTGCTACAATGCGAAACTGTAGTTACTCATTGCAAAAAACTCATGTCAATTTATTACTTAGAGTGTAATTCAAAGTGAAACAATTAAATATTGTTTTCATCTAACTTGTGTTCATTATTAAATTATCCTTCATCCGGCACCGCGAAAATTCAGTCGCGTTAATTGTTATTAGTTTGATTCAAATGTTAAAGGCATTGTGAACACCCCCTAAAAAAATGGATCGAAATTTTCGACTCTGATGGTAACTGCCGTCTGAGTTATATGGCCACTTAATTAGGGTGATTGTCGGCATTCAACATTCTCGAACTGCATGTCGAAAAGAGTTTTTCGTGAGAAGACCCAATATACCGCGATTCTAACCTCGCTTCGTTCGGTTAGATCGCGGTTTACGGGCCTTCTGACGAAAAATTGCATTCATCACACGGTCCAAAAGTATTTTCTGACGAATGTGACTTTGTAGGCCGAGCCGAAGGCGAAAATACTTTGTGGACCTTATGATGAAAATAACTATGTGCGGTAAGATTGAGTTTGTCGAATTTTTCGAACTTTTTCAAGCTTTTTAACTTCATTTCCAGAACAGCTATTTTCTTCTCATACCGGTTTAACTTTTGCCTCATGAGAATTTTTTCTTTTCGCAGTTGAAGAAGCTGATTGTGATGTCATTCCACATGTTCTCTTTCTTGCGTCCATGCGTTTCTGTTTGCTTGCAACTGCTTTAGCGAGTATAGCCTTAGCAGCTGCAATATTCCAACTCGTCTCTGGCTTTTCCCCACGTATTATTCGCATTCCATCACCCATAATATTCCCAATATCGCACAGGAAATGCTGAGGTTCAGGATCTGTTGGGAATGTCGATGTTGAGAGGACATTCTTCACCTGATCCAAGGGAGGTATCACGTCTGATGTGGAAGATGTGAATGTTGAAGATTCATGTCTCATCACATCATCTCTAGATGACGCAGAGGAGTCTCTCTCACTATTTATCCCGAAACTAGCGTTATTCAACGCTAGTTTCGGGATAGCACCCTTGAGCAATCGTGGATTTCTTTGTGTGACTTGGAAATGCAAAACAGAAAAATGTTTTGCGCATACACGGTACTTGTTTAAATCTTTTCCTTTAACGTTCGCTTGCTCTGTGCTATTGACGGCTTTTCTCCAATTTTCAGCCGTTGAAAGTAAACCAGGAAATTTGTGTTTGCCACATCCTGGATCTGGGATACACCCAGGAACAGCACACCCATTTTTTAAGGACATTTACTCGCTTCAAAAATGACAAACACAATATCCTGATAATTTTTCCGCATTTCCGTCAGTGAAGTTGTAATTTTTCAATTCAAATTTAACCAATGCCAGGCGCAATGCGCAGAATCGGACCGCAACTAGCGCCATGAACGACGGAAGGGAGAATTAAAATCATGTTTCACTCCAAACAATGGAGTTGGACCCCCCTGTACAAAAGTGTCTCCTTGTTCCTCGCATCTCACCGTAACCTAATTCAAACCGTTGTCCCCACGAAACTGAAAACTGTTATCACTCGAAGGAAAATAAATATTTTGGTCTAAAATTTAATTATCCACGGACATTTAATAGTTTATCATACAATTTCTGGCAAAGAGTAGTTTTGCTAGATTTCAAACACAAACTACAACCTCACAAAATGTCGTCATCTCTGAGGTCTTGATATATACAGGGTGTCCCGCAACCGACCTTTCTCCTTCGAGGGTATTGAAGAGGGTGCTTTTTGAAGTAGAAAGTTCCTCTTCCATTTTCAGATCCTAGCTTTTTTTTTTGGTCTAAATTTTTTTTTTGGATTAAACTACTAATTTCGGGGCGAATATTTTTTTTTACAATTGTTAAATTTTTTCTTTGTTTTTTTTATGCGACATAACCCTGAAACTAATAGACGATGGAACACTAATTCTAGCACGGAATGTACTCATGAAAAAAATTAGTATGATCCACAATCACTTTTGATTGGTCTTAGTTTTTACGGTTATGTTAATAATTGATGAATAATTAATTATTTAGGGCTAAATTTATTTTATTAATTTAATAATTTGAAATTTATTCATTTCATTTTATTTATTATTATTTTTTTTACATACAGCACAGAGGCATGCGCTGAAAGGGGCGAGGGGGTGGGCGTTGAAATTTGAACGAAAAAGGGGGGAGGGTTGAGAAATGAGTCCGAACCCAAATCATGTGTCCAAAAGGGGAGTGAGTATTGACATTTCTCGAGAGGGTAGAAGGGGTGGGAAGGATAACGGAGGGTTGCAAATTTCACCCAGTAAGGGAAGGGCGCCCCAGAATCTTTCTGAGGCAACTCCAACCCTCCGTTTCCATGCGTTAATTGTATACAAATTAAATAGTTGATTAAAAAATGAAAATTTTAAAAATTGACATTTTATGAGGGGGTGGAAGGGGTAGGCATGATAACAGATTTCAAATTTTACCCGGCAACGGAAGGGGGTCCCAGAATCTATCTGAGTAATTCTCATCCCTCCGTTCGCACGCGTTAATCCAATAAAAAAAAATTGTTGAATAAATTTTGACTATTAGTTTTTTTTTTTTAAAATAAATCATGTAGAGGGGGGGGGAGGAAGGTGGCTCAAATAGTTTCGGGAACCTTCACTCCTTATCGGGTAGAATTTACGACCCTCCGTTATCATGTCGACCCCCTCCACCCACTTGTGAAATCTCGAAATTCGAAATTTTCATTCTTTACTTAACAATTTTATTTTTTATTCAATCAACGCATGTAAACGGAGGAGTTGGGGTAACTCAGATAGATTCTGTGACCCCCTCCGCTTTCTGGGTAAAATGTTCAACCCTTTGTTATTATGCCTGACCCCTCCACCCTCTCGTGAAATCTCCAAATTCCAAATTTGCATTTTTCAATTATCAATTTTATTCTTTATCCAATCAACGCATGTGAACGGAGAGGTTGGGGTGACTCAGATAGATTCTTTGAACCCCTCCCCTTATCAGGTAAAAATTACAACCCTCCGTTATCATGCCTCCCCCTCCCAACCTCTTACAAATTCTAAATTTTCTGAGATTTTCATTGTTTATTCAACAATTTAATTTTTTATCAAATTAACGCACGTGAACGGAGGGATGGGGGTGGCTCAGATAGGTTCTGGGACCGCCTTCCTTTGTCGGGTAAAATTTTCAACCCTCCGTTGTCATGCCTACCCCCTCCACCCCCTCGAGAAATCTCAAACTCCGAAATTTTTATTTTTTACTTGACGATTTTATTTTTTATTCAATTAATGCTTGTAAACGGAGCAATGAGGTTAGCTCATAGAGGTTCTGGGACCCCCTCCCCTTACCCGATAAAATTTGCAACCCTCCGTTGCCATTCCTACCCCCTGCAGCTCCTCGTGAAATCTCAAACTTCGAAATTTTCATTCTTTATTCAACAAATTCATTTTTTATTCAATTAAAACATGTAAACGGAGGGATGAGGGTGGCTCAGATAGGTTCTGGGACACTCTTCCCTTGTTGGGTAAAATTCCCAACTCTCCGTTATCATGCCTACCCCCTCCAACCCCTCGTAAAATCACAATTTTCGAAATTTCAAGTTTTTAATCAACAATTTTATTTTTTAACCAATTAATGCATGTAAACGGAGGGCTGGGACTGGCGGCTTAGAAAGATTCTAGAACTCCCTCCGCTTACAGGGTAAAATTTGAAACCCTCCGTTATCAAACCTACCCTTTCCACCCCCTCGAGAAATGTCAATTTTCTGAGATTTTTATTTTCTATTTAACAATTTTATTTTTTGTTGAATTAACGCATGTGAATGGAGGGATAGAGAGGGTTCAGATAGATTCTGGGACTCCCTCCCCTTGCCGGGTAAAATTTTCAACCCTTCGTTTTCATGCCTCTCCCCCCCAACGCCTCGCGAATCCCAATTTTCGGAATTATTCGTTTTGATTAAACAATTATTTTTTTGATTGAAAAAATGCATGCATACGGACGGATGAGGGTTCAACAGACATATTTTGTCATTCACCGAAGTTATTTTGAAAAATTAGGGGTGAAAAAGTGACCCCCACCCACGGTCTCCGGCGGTACAGTGCGCTCCAAAAGATGTGCATATCCTTCGCCAGAATCTTTCGCCAGTTTCAGGCTCATTTCAAATACTAGTATGAAATGTACACATTCTGCATATCCCGCCTCATATGGATTTATCTTGATAACAATTGATTTGACGAGAAAAAATCAAAAAACACTTTTTGTTTAAAATTCAGTCAGCTACAAAAAAGGTTTAATAACAATTTTCCCTAACATCACTTTCTCCTAAAATAAATGAGTATTTTTTGAAAAAAATTGGGAGTCGACGAATTATCATTCATCATAAACGTTAAGCGTTTCAGGAAGTTCTAGGATTTTTACGTTACACGTCATCAGAGTCAAACGTCATGAGGGTCACAAAGGAATGGTTAAATTTCACGAGAGTCAAATGTCACGACGGTCATAACGGGACGGTCAAATTTCATGAGAGTCAAACGACACAAGAGTCACAAGCGGATGATCAAATTTCACGAGCGTCAAACGTCACAAGCGGATCATCAACATTTCAGTGTCCGAAATAATTACGTGGAAAATTCAGTAAAGCTGAATCATATTGATACCATTATCCTTCTTACAATTGAGTATCTGCGATAGTTCCATTCGACTTTTCAGGATCGTTTAAGCATCGTATTCCTGTGTGACTCTTGTGTCCCTCGCGATGTTTAATCCTCGTGAAATTTACTCATCTCTTTGTGATGTTGGACCCTTTTAAAAAATGGCCACTGTGACATTCAACTGTCGTGAAATTTCGTTATTCCTTTGTAACTCCCGTGACATTTGATCCTATTGAAAATTTAACGATCCCCTCTTGAACCTTGGGATATTTTATGCTCATAAAATTTGACCATCTCCTAATGACCCTCATGACCCTCGTTACGTTGGACCTTCTTGGAAATTTGACCATTCACTTGTGGCCCTCGTGAAATTTGCCCTCATCCCCTTGTGACGTTTCACTCCCGTGATATTTGACCAACCCCTTGTGACCCTCATGACATTTGATCGTCCCTAGCTGAATGAATTTGCAACAAAAAGTGTTATTTGATTTTTTTCTCGGGAGATTTTATTTTATTCTTCTGACCCTTAATCGCATTGTGGGAAGTCCAAGGTGAGGAGGGGGGAAGAATTTTTTTTTCTGACCCTTCGGACCCTAAATAAAATTTCGAAGGTCTGTTGGGCGGGGGCCTTTTTTCCCGACCCTTCAGACCCCAAATCGAATTGTGTCGGATCCGAGGGGTGAGCGGATTTTTTTTTACCCTCCTGACCCTAAATCGGATAGTTGTGTGTGCGGGGTGGGAGAATTTTTTTTTACTCATCTGACCCTAAATCGCATTGGTAGAAGTTCAACAAGGGGGGCGAGTGATTTTTTTCCCCTTCTGACCCTAAATCGAAGTGCGAAACGTACGAGGGAGATGGGACAATTTTTCCTGATCCTTCTGACCCTCAATAACATTACGGTAATCCAAGGGGGGGATTTTTTTTTCTGACCTTTCTGACCCGAAATCGAACGGCGAAGGGTCCGAGGGGGTGGGGGGTTCTGACCCTTCAGACCCCAAATCGGATTGTGGAGGATCCAAGGGGTGCGGGGAATTTTCTTCTGACCCATCTGACCCTAAATCGGATAGTTCAGGGTACGGTGAGAGGGGAGGGATTTTTTTGACCCTTCGGACCTTAATCGCATTGTGAGAAGTCCAAGGGGGGTTCTGACCATTCGGACCACACATCGGATTATGGAAGGTCCAAGGGCAATTTTTTTCTGACCGTTCTGACCCTAAATCGGATAGTTGNGGGGGGGGGGGGGGGGGGGGGGGGGGGGGGGGGGGGGGGGGGGGGGGGGGGGGGGGGGGGGGGGGGGGGGGGGGGATTTTGGAATCTTAGTTGTGGATGCAAGCGGGAGGGGATTTATTCCTGTCCTGTCACGCTTAATCGCATTGTGGCATGTCCAAGGGGTGGGGATTTTTCCTGACCCTTCTGACCCTAAGTCAAATAACGAAACGTGCGAGGGAGGGGCAATTTTTCTTGACCCTTCTGACCCTTAATCTCATTCGGAGCGATCCAAGGGGGTGGAATTTTTTTTTCTGACTCTTCTGCCCCCAAATCGAATTGCGAACGGGCCGAGGGAGCCTTCTGACCCTTCAGACATCGGATTGTGGAAGATCGAAGGGTACAGGGGATTTTTTTTGCTGACCCCAAAAGTCCCCCCTTTTTCGCCATCGCCCCCTCAATTAACCGATTTGAGGCTAGAAGGGTTAGGAAAAGTTCCCCACCCCCCTTAGACTTCCCACAATGAGATTGAGGGTCAGAACGGTCGGAAAAATCCCCCCCCGCACTCCACGCAGCCTTCGCAATTCGATTTAGGGTCAGAAGGATCAGAAAAAGATTTCCCTCAGGTCTTGGACTTCCCACAATGCAATTGAGGATCGGAAGAGTCAGGAAAAAAAAACCCCACCCCCCTTGGACTTACCCCAATGCGATTAAGTGTCAGAAAGATCAGGAAAAATTAACCCTTCCCCTTGGATTTCCCTCAATGTGATTGAGGGTCAGCAGGGGCAGAAAAAATCACCCCCCCAGACTTTCCACAAAGCGATTAAGGGTCACAAGTGTCAGGAAAAAAACCTCTCCCCCTTGCATCTTTAACAAAGAACCCAAAATTTTCCCCCCTCCCCGTCACCCCTTCAACTATCTGATTTCAGGTCAAAAGGGCCAGAAAAACATTCCTCTCATCCCTTGGATCTTCCACAATCCGATGTTCAGTTTGAAGGGTCAGAGCCCCACTTTCCTGGGGCCCTTCGCAATTTGATTTAGGGCCAGAAGCGTCAGAAAGAAAAATTCCGCCCGCCCCCTTCGGACTGCCCACGATGTGATTAAGGGTCAGAAGGGTCAGGAAAAATTCCCACTCCTTGGACATCCTGCAATGCGATTAAGGATCAGAAGGAACATGAAAAAATCTCCTCCCCCTTGCATCTTCAACAAAGAACTCACAATTCTCCCCTCCCCCCCCCCGCCCCGGTCATTGCATCCACAACTATCTGATTTAGGGTCAGAAGGGTCAGATAAACATTTCCCTTGGATTTTCTACAATACGATGTGGGGTCTGAAGGGACAGAAACCCTCCAGGCCTCGGACCCTTCACTGTTCAACGTAGGGTCACAAGCGTAAAAAAAATTCCCCCCAAATTTGGACTTCCCCCAATGCGATTGAGGGTCAGAAGAGTCAAAAAAATCCTTCCTCCCCTCTCATAGTACCCTCAACTATCCGATTTAGGGTCAGATGGGTCAGAAAAAAATTCCTCTCACCCCTTGAATCGTCCTCAATCCGATTTGGGGTCTGAAGGGTCAGAACCCCCCCCCCTCGAACCCTTTGCCATTTGATTTAGGGTCAGAAGGGTCAGGAAAAAATCCCCACCCCCTTGGTTCCTCCAAAAAGTACCCAAAAATTCCTCCCCCCTCCCGCGCAGACTTTACTATCCGATTTAGGCTCACAAGGGTCAGAAAAATATTCCCCTCCCCCCTTGAATCCGTCAGAATCCGATTGGGGTCTGAAGGGTCAGGAAAAACACCCCTCCCCCCTGTAGCGCCTCGCTACATCCTAATACGCGAACATTGGATAACGTCGAGCACGGGCATTTGCGGTCTCATTCGCACCTCCAGTGCCACACCTATTCTTTCCTGATTCGTCAAATCGTAAGGATATTCGGCAGCCTCGGTGACACTTTTCCGTTCGAATATAATTTAGTCTAAGAGAACCGCTCGCAGCGCACACTTGTTCGGATCGTATTATTTTCTTTTCACTTTTGTTTTAATTTGACGCGGCTAATAAATCTGTAATTATAAATTTAATCGCATTTGTTGGTGGAATGTTACCTTCCCGACCACACACCTCAATCCCTACATTGGTGACCCCGACGTGATATAAATAAGGGAAATTCGCATTTATTGAAAATGAAAATTAACTCGCGGCGTGGCGTGTATTTTTGCTTAAAAGTTTTATCCGCGCTTCCCAACGGTTTTATTCTATCCTTGGTGAACACCCGCGCAGCTAGCTTTCCAGTGCCGCATAACCTCGACGTGCAAGTGCAATTTTATTTCACGTGGTTGATAAAACACTATTTTCACCGTGTGGTTTTCTCAACGAAAATTTTAAACACGGCATCTCAAAGCTTCTAGAATATTCGAAGCGTCCGAGCGCCAACCGTCGATTTCTCAGTGTTTCGGTAAAATCAAAACAAAGTGCCGAATTCAAGTGAACAGTGACCTCGCACCGACACATTGCTGAGCACCCAGAGAAGTTGTGTTGCGTTGGTGATAAATAGAGACTTATAGCATCTTTATTTTTCGTCACATTTATACCTTCATTTTTATTTCTCTCCGAAATTCAATTTTAAAATCGATATGATGACCACGACTTCCAACGCTCAAACGATCAACACACTGACAACTGCCATGGCCACGATGAAACCAAAACTCATCACAAGGCGCTTCAATGCCGAAAAACCCGCGCTTTGGTTCGCCCAGCTGGAGATGCAGTTTGTTGACCTGGGAATTGTCACCGAAACAGATGAGTATAATAAAACGGTACCTCTGATCGATACAATTTATGTCGCAGAAGTCGAAGATTTAATTATCTCCAGACCTGTAACAAATCCATACCAAACCCTAAAATCAGAACTAATCAGATATTTCACAAAATCTAGAACTGCTAATCTCATCCAATTACTCGACAAAGAGAGCTCAACAAGCAATACAACCGACAACAAGCTCCTGGAATGACTCGAGCAACTGACGGCAACAGTTGCTGCACTGCACATGCGTGACTCACACTCTTGCTCCCGCGAACGCCGAAACGACTCGCATGGCCACCGCAGCAGCTCCAGACGCAGACGCTCAAGCTCTAGTTCTAGCAAAGTATGCAAAAATTCCGACAATTGCTGGTACCATTTTAAATTTGGTAATAGAAATGTGTGTCCGGTTGCAAGTTTCAGGAAAACTCCAGGGAGAGACAATAGTGGCGAAAGTCGTCTCTCACTTGAAATCCCACCACTTATTTATCACTGACAGAATGACTGGGACCCGGTATCTAGTGGACACAGGCTCAGACGTCTCTGTCACGCCTTGCAGGCGGCCAGTAAACCAAAGGGATACCAGCGGCTATCAACTCTTCGCAGCCCACGGCACCCTCATCGACACGTACGGCTTGTGACGAAATTCCAGGCGAATTCGTCACCTGCGGAACTGCAGGGTATTTATGTATAGA
>NW_021680563.1:549388-559798 GCF_001412515.2 Diachasma alloeum
AATTTAAATCTTTAAATACTTCGCGCACAATTACCCCGGGAATCGATAGTTCGCGTCTCCGGCACTCGAGTCAGCACCGTACGGGGCTAGTCTCCCCCAGACTCCCCACCACTATGCAACAGGCCCGAGCGGACACACGCGATAGTCGCCATTACAGTATCCACCCGGACGACTAAGAGTGAGGTACGAGTCGATTTAGCTCCCTGAACAAGTTCTCTTTCGAGGTAATTATCGAGGCCCCGTGATCCAAATTCAGTCAAAATCAACGCTCCAGACCATGGTAAGTACTCGTGTACTTATTTAGAGGTGATTAACAGTGAATTAGTGCGTTTTCCGGTAAAGGAGTTGGACCACGCGGAATGGCGTCGCGACTTCTCGGAATGATGCCAACACCGATACTCATGGTTTGAAGGGTAGGAAATCCTTCAAACAAACCCAAATGCTCCCTGGAAGCTACCTGAAATTATCTAGTTAATAATTAGGCTACCTGAATAAATCAAAATATTAATAATGCTACCTACCATAACGTTTATGCAAAAATTCAGGCTTTATGCGTCTCGCTACGGCGATTGATGCCATTCGCTACCTACTTCATTGCTACCTTTTTGCTTGCTACCTTTTCTCGCTCTCTCTACGTAATTATTCTATGCTACCTATTTCTTTATATTTCTCCGACTCACAAGAGTTCTGGAGGAAAATTGATGCTACCTGAATTGTTCGGAAGCCACCTTTTTTTGCGTTTAATGCTCTCTAGCGTTCGTTGAGTTTTGGATTCCGGTTGGGCATGGGGACGCTATCTTTTAGTTATCTTTACTTTATGGTTGGAATCCAGAACAATAAAATTATCTAAGCTCTCTTACGTTCATGAATAAGCTACCTATTATTTTGGAAATTATTGGAGACCGTAAGCTACCTATTTTCATGGAGAAAACCTCCATTTCCGGGTTAGAAACGCTCCTTTCCGGTAAATCAGCCACGTGGCTGATTCAAGCTCCCTAGCTCATTTTTGCTACCTTTTCGGTGAATGAGATTCCCGATTTTAATGCGTTCCAAATGGCGCAAGAGTTAGGGAAACCATTACAAAGCTGCTCTAGAATTCGGAATTCGATTAATTACAGTCGAAAAATAAGAGAAAAATTAATACCTTTTCGTGAACTCTTTTTTTTATTTCACGTATCTACCTCCTCCGTTCTCTCTCGCACGTACGCTACCTTCGTATAGTCTCTCTCTCTCTGTCTCTCTCTCTCGGATTCGTGTTCCCCTCGTGGACAATACCTTTGCTTCTCTCTATCAGCTTTGGATTGGGATCGCTTTCTTTTTCATACTTAAAATTATTATTCGCATCTTTTGAGTCCTTTTGGAGTTTAATGGATCATTTCAGAGTATTTAAAATTATTTCGAGTCACATTCATGTAATTTTGTGTTTGTACGAATTTACGATTTTGTATTAATATCGGCAATAGCGAAACACGTCAGTACAATTGTGTTTATTATTCAATGTCGACCTTACCTATCCCGTTTGGAATTTAGGACATTGGTTTATTGGTTTCTGGATCGATGATTGGTTTTGTTAATTGATGTTCTCGTCCACGAATCCACCCCTCTCTCCACGACCCGCACACTGAGCAGCCGAGTAAATCCCGTACATCTTTGAAGGGCGTCATGTGATCATCTTCACTGACCACAAACGGCTAACTCACGCGTTCAAGCAGAAAGCAGAACGAGCTTCACCCTGGCAATACCGATGATTGGACTACATCGCCCAATTTCCCACGGACATCAGGTACGTAGCGGGTCCAAACAACATTGTGGCAGATGATCTGTCACGAGTCGAAGCCTTCTCAACCGCTGTCACAACGCAACAGCTCATAGATGCCCAACGCGACGACCAAGAACTTCAACGCCTACTCCAGCGACCGGACGTGAATCTACGACTGGACCGCCTACAACTTCGAGGACTAGACAAACCACTGTACTGTGATGTGTCATCAGGTACAGTCCGCTCATATGTGCCTGCCCAGCTGAGACACCAAGTATTCAACTCGCTGCACTCAATGGCTCATCCTGGATGCAGGGGTTCACGGAAACTCGTCATGTAGTGCTACGTCTGGCCCAGCATGAATAAAGACTGTTCTGAATGAACCCAACACTGCCTCGAATGCCAGAAGAACAAAGTCGATCTTATCTCTCTCCCTGCCTCAAAAGGATACAGCTGGTGTTTGACCATCGTCGATCGATTCACGCGGTACCCAGAAGCAGTTCCATTGATTGATGCAAAATTGCCTACAGTAGTTGACGCAATTCTCTACCACTGAATCGCACGCTTCGCGATACCGCTGAGAATTTCGTCTGATCAAGGTGGTCAATTCTTCTCAGATACGTTCAAGGAGCTCATGTGAATCCTAAGCACCAAGAGGATAACGCCTTTTCACCCTCAATCAAACGATTTGGTTGAGAGACTACATCGCCAACTAAAAGTAGCACTGCGATGTCACGGCGGAGCTTGGTTCGACGCACTTCCCCTGGTACTATTAGGGTTGAGATCCGCGTGGAAGGACGACCTTCAAACGACTTCTGCTTCGCTAACGTATGGGGAACCTATCCGTCTACCCGGAGAATTCCTCGTGCCAGCAAATCAACAAATGGCAGCACCGGAATCGGTGAGAGATCTACGCGAACATTTTCGTACAATTGCGCCTGTCCCATGCTACACGTTCAACGCTCATTTTCACGGACTTGTCAATGTGTACGCATGTTTTCGTTCACGTCGACCACGTGCGGATGGCATACCGATCACCATACATCGGCCTATTTCGCGTCGTCAGTCGCCACGACAAATATGTCGTTATCTGGTTCAAGTCCGAAGGTTTGGGAAACTACAAGAACACACCGATCTCCATTGACCCACTAAAACCAGTGTACATACTGCCGGAGGACATGGATCAGCTTCCAGGACGGCCTTCGCACCAAGACGTACCTGACGAGCCCCAACAACAGGACCAGCTGGAGCCGAGCACGAGCACGGCACCCGTTGCTGGAAGACGAAAGAGAGGCGTAACATTCACCAACAGACTGAAAATTCACGTCTACGACGTCTAACTCTCCTCATTCAAAAAAAATTTTTATTTTTCACTTGCTTGCCAAACCTGAAAAATTTCCTGTTATTAGAAGAATCATTTTCTGTTGCAGATTCAAAAAACTACGTTTTTTACTTCAAGCAGGGGAGTCATGTAGCGCCTCGCTACATCCTAACACGCGAACACTGACTAACGATGAGCACAGGCATTTGCTGTCTCATTCGCACCGTCAGTGCCGNCAGCTGGTGTTTGACCATCGTCGATCGATTCACGCGGTACCCAGAAGCAGTTCCATTGATTGATGCAAAATTGCCTACAGTAGTTGACGCAATTCTCTACCACTGAATCGCACGCTTCGCGATACCGCTGAGAATTTCGTCTGATCAAGGTGGTCAATTCTTCTCAGATACGTTCAAGGAGCTCATGTGAATCCTAAGCACCAAGAGGATAACGCCTTTTCACCCTCAATCAAACGATTTGGTTGAGAGACTACATCGCCAACTAAAAGTAGCACTGCGATGTCACGGCGGAGCTTGGTTCGACGCACTTCCCCTGGTACTATTAGGGTTGAGATCCGCGTGGAAGGACGACCTTCAAACGACTTCTGCTTCGCTAACGTATGGGGAACCTATCCGTCTACCCGGAGAATTCCTCGTGCCAGCAAATCAACAAATGGCAGCACCGGAATCGGTGAGAGATCTACGCGAACATTTTCGTACAATTGCGCCTGTCCCATGCTACACGTTCAACGCTCATTTTCACGGACTTGTCAATGTGTACGCATGTTTTCGTTCACGTCGACCACGTGCGGATGGCATACCGATCACCATACATCGGCCTATTTCGCGTCGTCAGTCGCCACGACAAATATGTCGTTATCTGGTTCAAGTCCGAAGGTTTGGGAAACTACAAGAACACACCGATCTCCATTGACCCACTAAAACCAGTGTACATACTGCCGGAGGACATGGATCAGCTTCCAGGACGGCCTTCGCACCAAGACGTACCTGACGAGCCCCAACAACAGGACCAGCTGGAGCCGAGCACGAGCACGGCACCCGTTGCTGGAAGACGAAAGAGAGGCGTAACATTCACCAACAGACTGAAAATTCACGTCTACGACGTCTAACTCTCCTCATTCAAAAAAAATTTTTATTTTTCACTTGCTTGCCAAACCTGAAAAATTTCCTGTTATTAGAAGAATCATTTTCTGTTGCAGATTCAAAAAACTACGTTTTTTACTTCAAGCAGGGGAGTCATGTAGCGCCTCGCTACATCCTAACACGCGAACACTGACTAACGATGAGCACAGGCATTTGCTGTCTCATTCGCACCGTCAGTGCCGCGCGTATTCTTTTCTGATTCGTCAAATCGTAAGGATATTCGGCAGCCTCGCTGACACCTTTCCATTCGAATATAATTTAGTCTAAGAGAGCAGCTCCAATCGCACACTTGTTCGGATTGTATTATTTTCTTTTCACTTTTGTATTAATTTGACGCGAATAATAAATCTGTAATTATTAGTTTAATTGCATTTGTTAGTGGATTGTTACCTTCCCAACTACACACCTTAATGCCTAAACCCCCACGGACCTTTGCAATTTGACTAAGGATCCGAAGGGTCAAAAAAAAAATCCCCCCCCCCGCTACCTTGACCTTCCCCTAATTCCATTAAGGGTCAGAATGTTAAAAAAAATCTTCCTATCACACCCTCAATAATCCGATTTAGGGTCACAAGGCTAACCAAAATCCGGCCCCCCACACACTCAACTTTCCGATTTAGGGTCAGAAGGGTTAAAAAAATTCCCCTCGCCCCTCGAATTCGCCACAATCCGGTTTGAGGTCTGACGGGTCTGAAAAAAAAATTCCCCCCTCCCCCTTGGACTTACCGCAATGCAATTGAGGGTCAGCAGTGTAACAAAAAACTCCCGATCGCACCCTCAACTATCCGATTTAGGATCACAAGGGTAAAAAAAATATTCCCTCCCCCTTGGACTTCCTACAATGCGATTACAGTAGAGTCTCCCTATTATTTTGACCTTGGGACTGAGAATTCGGCGTACTGAAACGGCTTGGGACCCCCCACTTTTCCGTGGAGGGCGTAACTTGAGAAGGGAGAAACAGAGAGAGAGAGAGAGTGGAATTTGTCTGTTTCACTTTTCCTGTAGTGGGAGCAACCGTAACCTCAACCTGTCAAATGAAATGAAATCCAAAGGGTGAAATGATTCGAATGGCTCTTTTGTCTATTTAATCGAGATACGCGATAGCGTATCGGCCAAGAAAAGATTTGACCGACTGACCAAAACATCAGGTTTGACCGACTGAGTAAAACATGAGCCCGAGAGCAGCTCATATCTATACACGACAGAACTTCCCCTCCACTAACGCTAAATGATTTGCATTCGGTATAATGAAAACGGGACGACAAATTGGGAAAGTGTCGTTAGTTACATTATATAAATCGCCTATGAGATTTTCAACGGTGTAACTATGGTATTTTTTGGATTAGCAGTAAAAAAGATAGGCGCATAGCAACGAGTTGATATTCACATTCTCGCGATTCACATTATAAAGTGTGAGAATCAAGTTGTAACGTTGGCAGCGTCGGTCCAACTGAGCTTCATATCCAACGTTGAAGTGTTGCCACCAGTGCATTTGAATGTGGGAACCACAGAAAATGTTCTTCTTCACGTTAAATCACTTATTAGAATGAAACGGAAAATCGAATCGGTGTTCTATTTTGTTTTTCATCACGCTGTGCGAAAAAGTAACTTTTTAGGCACGCTTCGCGTCCTAAACGTCCCTTTCCGCACATTGTGATGATTCACGTCCCTTTTCCGCACATTGTGACGAAAAATATCGTTCGATACTCGTGGGAAAAGTGTTTTTTGGCTCGTGGGAGGTTTATAGCACGAGCCGAAGGCTCGTGCTATAAACCTCCCACGAGCCAAAAAACACTTTTCCGCACTCGTAACGAAATATACTATTCTCTCGTTGAAAATTCGAATTTCATCCCCCCATATCTATATTCATATGCAGACCTCGGACATAAAGGTAGTTTATGCACTGTTTGTGAGGTTATCGGTTTATGTTTGGAATGTGACAAAAGGGAGATGTGTCGAAAATATTGTGTGATCAAGTATTCAATGTCCGTGAATATTTAAATTCGAAAAGAAAATATTTATTTTTCTCCGAGTGTAACAAGAAATGTTTTCATTCCGTCGAAAAAAATTCACTAAATTAAGTGACAGTGAAATGCGAACAATTTTGTGATTATTTAGGAAAAATTAGTAGGAGACGGTGGGATTAAATGGGCACTTTGGACCCTTTCCAAAATGTTGACGTCTTATTGAAGTGCTGATGAAATAGATTTTTTTTTTAAATTAAATACAGTCAGCCCCTTTGTAATAAGCTTAGACTGAGCTCAATCGATAAATTTGTTCCTTGGTTATGAATATTGAAATAAGAAGTCAGAAGAGACCATTCCACCCAATGTTTCCGTAATATTTTTAAAAACAAAAAAAAACAAAAACAGATGTTTTCAAAATGAATTCTTTGTGAACATTTTTTTCGACTATTCCTATAAGGAAATCAGTTCCTCTCTCCACGAAATACAATCAATAGAGGAATCATCAGAGCAAAAATTGAGTGATGAACCAAATCAAGTCAGAAAATTGTTAATAGATGATTAAAATTTGAAATTCGGTGGAGAGAATAAATCTGGAGTAGAACTGTTTATTTCCCTTCAATTGTTGATTCAAAAAATGTTCTATCTTATGAAAAATGAATCAGTTGAATTGAATTGAAAAGAACAAATTTCACCGGATATAAAATCAGTCCTTGCTTATTTTGAAAAAAATAATGAAATCTGCCTAAAAACACAAAAACAAATGTTTTTGTAAAAAAACCGGGCCAAGAAAAAGTTTTTTTTTTATTCCTACTGGGAAATCGAAGTTTTTGAAAAATACATAGAAATAAAAAAGGAAGCTAAGTTAGGAATTTTAAATAAATGGTGATATTCAGGTTTCTATAAGAAAAATAGTTCTCAATGGAATAAGTATTCTAAAAAAATTCTCCATGAAATAAAAAATCAGTAGGAGCAGGACCAACGTCCTTGGCGCAGATCAAAGGATGGTGGAATAGATTGATACAGACAGTGAATTGAAAAACTGCGCGCCAAGAACGTTGGTTATTTTTCATTTCATGGAGAATTTTTTTCGAATACTTATTCCATTGAGAACTATTTTTCTTATAGAAACCTGAATGTGCACTATCCATTTATTCAAAATTCCTAACTTGGCTTCCTTTTTTATTTCTATGTATTTTTCAAAAACTTCGATTTCCCAGTAGGAATCAAACAAAACTTTTCTTGGCCCAGTTTTTTTACAAAAACATTGGTTTTTGTGTTTTTATTTCTATTATCAAACACCAGAGTTTACAAAAATGCGAAATCAACTCTTGATAATAAATGAACAGAACACATGACTGACAATTTTCTTTTCTAATTCTATGCAATTATTTTCAATCATTTTTTCATAGAACTTTTCTTTGGAATTCTTCCAAAAATCTTCATTACCTTTAGTAAGATCTTCTTCCCAAATTGATGCATACATCATGAATCTTTTCATACTAAATTTGCATTTCGATCAATTTATTATTTATTTTCTCGTCAAGTGTTACGCAGATAAACATCTGCATCTAAAAATTCGGTGGAAAATTTTTCACCTTTTTGATACCGTGAGATCCCTTCAAAAAATGGTCTCTCCATTATTTTATCTTATGGAATGATAATGTTAATTTTCCCAGAAAACTACAAACTATTTTTTCATCAACAATCTTTTTTCATTGTTAATCTCATGTCTAATTAGGGAATTTTATTACATGTGGCATTGACTTGTACTGAAAAACATCTCCATTAATCATCAACTAAGTCTTATTTCGCACAATCTCTCTGACCCTATTGTCTCAAACATAAAGTAAACTTTTAATCACAGATTGATATAATGTGAGTAATAAAAAATTAACAGACTTCAACATTTTTAAGCTATTTCTTAACGATATTTCTTCAAATCCCCTGACATAAATTATTCCACTTCAAGTACTTTTTTTTTATCACAAGAGATTTTACAACTTCGCAGACACAAATTTATAAAACAAAGTCAAGTAAAAAATCAACAGACTTCAAATTATTATTTTTTTTTTATTTATTCAAAATACCTGCTCTTCAGGGAAATTCCCTATGGCAGGGGGGAGTACATATATACAATGTGTTAGTGTTGTTTACAAGAAAATTCATGGAACAAAGAATAATCTATACATGATGAGCCAAAATACATAATGGATTATACATAGGAATGCGCTTTACCAACGAGTACCGGATCAAGTGTCGCACACAACTTGAAAACTTGACACAAGCCGAAATGTTACAGAAGGAGGAAAATTAGGAAAATTACCGACGCGATACTGGTATAACATTACTCTAATCTACTTTATTCTGCCACCCCCGCCTCTTCCGTAAGCTCGGTTTAAAAATTTCTCAATTTAAGAGCATTGACCAGGAAGTTATGTAATCTTCTGGCTTTGTTGGGTAAATTCTTTTGTTTGTTTAAGAATTCGACTAGCGACGACTGGGCCTTGACCATGTTAATGCTACTATTATTTCGCTCGCCTGTGTTTAGGTCAGGAATCCAGAAGTTCCTCAGGCTCTCGTAAACTGGACATATGGAGATAAGGTGAAGGACAGAGTCCTCCCCATTGACCATCAAATTGCACACGCTACAGTCGGACTCGGGCTGGAACCTGGCTGAGACACCCTTGAGAGAAAAGTAATGAGGTCTGCAACTGGCAAGTCTAGCCTGAATTAGGGCACATGAGTGTGCCCAGGGTAATGTAATATTTAACAGCAAACTCTCCCTCACTTCAAGGCAGCGCGGGATCTTTAGCTGCACACTGGAAGAGTTCTAGTATGATTGAAGATCCTTTTTGTTCCAGTACATAGCCAGCTTCGAAATTAAGTCAGTTTTCTTCATCTCCCAGTGCGCAGCCTCCAAATTTAACCACATATCTTCCTCATCAATTTTCATTAAAAGCTCATTTACCTGGCTGACCCAGTTGAATTTATTGAATTTATTTTTCTCTTTGGACGACATGTCAGTTCTCCTGTTCCTAAAGAGGTGCACAGTCGATGTATGAGACGGGTTCTGGGGCAACGTTTCTGGGGCGAGCGCTGGAGACTTGTGGAAGAGGCCCCCGCGAGTGGGTGGTGGGGTGGGGTTAATCAAATCGCAGTTTTAATTCGCGGTTTTGATTCGCGGTTTTAATTCGTGGGTTTAATTCGCGGTTTTGATTCACAGTTGTGAGTCGAATTTGAGATTTTCAATTTTGGAGATTTTAATTCACGGTTTAATTCGCGGATATTCCATTTCATCGATTCTAGGGACTGGAGGGTCCCGCGAGCGGATGGTGGGATGGGATTAATTAATTCGTGGTTTTAATTCGCGTTTTAATCCGCGGATTCTACGTTTCGTCTATCCTGAGGGGGGGCAAGAGCTATGGAAGAGGCCCCCGCGAGTGGGTGGTGGTGTGGGATTAATCAAGTCACGGTTTTAATTCGCGGTTAGAATTCGCGGTTTTAATTCGCTGTTTTAATTCGCGGTTTAATTCGCGACCCCTAAACCTGAATGTTGGAAGAGGAGGAGGGGGGGCATAATGGCTTTTAACATTTTTGAGATTGTACCTGAGATAAGAAGGATGAGTCATCATCACAAGGGTCAAGTGCAAAAGGTCATAAATCAGTTTTCTTATACCTGGAAAAGAGAAAGTGTGACAATCCTGGGATAAGAAGAATGAATCATTACAGCAAGGGTTAAGTGCAAAAGGTCATAATTCATTTTTTTGTACAATTCCTGGAAAAGAGAAAGTGTGACATTCTTGAGATAAGAATGAGTCATCATCGCAAGGGTTAAGTGCAAAAGGTCATAAATCATTTTTTTATACCTGGAAAAGAGAAAGTGTGACATTCTTGAGATGAGAAGGTTGAGTCATCACAGCAGAGATTAAGGGTAATTCCAGGAAATGTTCAGATGACATGCAAGGTTGAGAAAAACTGTCACTTTTTTAAAGCAACCCCCTCTCCTGATTCTATTGAGAAAACTGTGAAGAAGTGGGGGGGAAGAATTATATAACACGCCCAGTTCAAGGGCACAGCATCAGTATTTTTCACCCTCCTCATGAAGAAGTACTTCATCCGACGACAACAAGCTTTGAACAAAACTCGTGAGTTGAAACATAGACTTGAGCGTCTGCTGAAAGATATCGACCAATTGAAGAGAAT
>NW_021680563.1:559892-560353 GCF_001412515.2 Diachasma alloeum
GAAGTGGGGGGAAGAATTATATAACACGCCAAGTTCAAGGGCACAGCATCAGTATTTTTCACCCTCCTCATGAAGAAGTACTTCATCCGACGACAGCAAGCTTTGAACAAAACTCGTGAGTTGAAACATAGACTTGAGCGTCTGCTGAAAGATATCGACCAATTGAAGAGAATTATTCAGTTGCAAAGTGACATTGAAGTGTTGTGCTCAGATCTCCAGAAGACCAACATCGCAACACCAGAAGCATGAACTTTGAAAAATTCAACAGTGTCTCGAAGAGAGAGAATCTTCCTCTGAAGAAAATGGCAGAGTTGGAACCAGAAAAAATCTACGCCATCACCGCCGTTCAGAAGGCAAAAATGAAATTCGGGGAAAGTGTGATTTTCCATTTGGATAGGGAGCATGCAGTCTTCGTGACAAAAAGAGCAGCCAATTATTTCAATACTGAACCGGAGGAATGG
>NW_021680563.1:560509-562764 GCF_001412515.2 Diachasma alloeum
GAGGAAGCTTAACTTACTTGAGGATGGATAAAATAAATACACAATATTTTCATTTTATTTTTTTATTAATAAAAAATTTTTACAGAAAAATATTACAATGTACTGGTTAAAAAAATGAATAAATCTGATTTTTAATTGAAAATTGTTTTTTTTTTTCAAATATTTGAAGAATTATTACAATCCCCACAATCGCTCATCATCGGAGGTGGTCCATCAAAAGCATCATCATTGTTACTTGGGTCATATTTCCAACAACGTCTGCATTTTGCAATCTCCCAGTCAACTTCAAGCTTCATACAAGTTCATAGCATCAGTCAACTTGTCCCAAGCCTGATCAATACTGGATGCGGTGGTGAAACTCACGAATGAATGGGGCAGATATGCAATATCCTCAGGATCCATTAAATTCAAGTTCTTCAATTGATAGTAAATCTTGATAGATCGATCAGTCGATCGTACTATTCTTTTCTTCAGTATCCAGTTTTTGAGTTGTTCAACATTTTTTTGAGCACATACCTTGGGTTCATCCAAGTAACTATGGAAAGGACATGTACGATTCGGTAAATATTTGAAGTGAGGGAGTGAGGGGCAATCATCATAGCATTCTTCAATATTCACTACTAGCGGTGCTAATACAGGACCGGAAATTTTTTTCAACCACTCTTTTTTATTTTCACCTTTCACATAAATTTTACTTATATTTTCCCACTCTTGCACAAATTCTCCAATCTGATCATAGGATCTACCTCCGTAGTACCAAGAAAGTCCGTGATGATGACGCTCGAGCCACAGATTCACATTTCTATATTTTGCTGGTAAACTGTAGAATGCGAATGGGGTNTTTTTTATTTTCACCTTTCACATAAATTTTACTTATATTTTCCCACTCTTGCACAAATTCTCCAATCTGATCATAGGATCTACCTCCGTAGTACCAAGAAAGTCCGTGATGATGACGCTCGAGCCACAGATTCACATTTCTATATTTTGCTGGTAAACTGGAGAATGCGAATGGGGGGTTGAAAAAGCACACTGCCGGCTCCTTAGCTCCGGAATCCAAAACTGTGTATGCAAACTCTTTCACGATGAACTCGTTGAAGAGCGTTTGAAAACCTTGTACATCCACGAGTAGCTCCATGGCGACTGATACTTTAGAACCTTCAACGACTCAATTTATACACTTACCCCAACCAATTTTAAACAATTTTTCTCACCCCACCACTTATGGGATGATAATTCACCACTCGATCATGCAAAATGAGGCAGTAAGCAGCAGTGCCCGTGGGAATACTTATTCTCATTTCAAATTCTAAACGGACATCCACCGGTCCAAATTTCAAAGATTCATTTTGTTTAGAACAATCAATCACCACTAGTGGGGTAATCGTTGAAAATAGTGCTTTACTTAATAAAGGGTTATTCACTTGCTGATCATAATATGATGATTGAAATTTTGAATACATATCATAAAGTATAGAATACTGATTCTTAGCCATATCTACATCTATATTTTCATCTGGATAACATTGGGAATTTAGGAATAATTTAACATCTGCAATACTGCAATGGTCAAAATTGCTAGCATTTTTCTTATCCTTATTTTTTCGTGCTGTTTGAAAACCCAGAATAACATAACGTGGCTTCTCGAGCTGCGTTGCAGTTTTCACCGTCCACACATGTTTTGTTGTCTCTGGAAGCATTGGATACTCATATAACTCCCACGATCTGAAGCTCATTGATATTGCAGGATCCTTCTGGATGAAATTCAGCAACTCAATTTTTTTAGTATCCGATAATGTCACATATGGGACCAGCCACTCGATTTTGCTGAATGTTACTTTGAAATCTTCCGCATCTGTTTGAACCGTAGCATTATTATCAGTATGAGCTCTGATTAAAACGAGCTCATGTTTTACATTGGCTATAATTTTTCGATAATCTTCAGCAAATCCCAGCAGCATACTCAATGGAATGGAAATATCGAAGCAGCCACCATCGTCGACTAAACTCAATTTCTCTTGAACACCCAGCCAGCCAGCATTTTCCATCCAGAGGCTTTGTTTTGGTGTTAATGAAACGAGATTTTTCATGAGAGTAGTTATACCCACATTTTTTACTTTATCAATCTCGATAGCATTAATTTCATGGCGAATCTTTTGAAATAGATGACAGATGGCATTATTCACAAATGTCGTAAGTGTCACCTTTGTGTTATCAGATTTTAGCAGTTTACCAGTAATGTGCAAATGACTTTT
>NW_021680564.1:0-174 GCF_001412515.2 Diachasma alloeum
TGTTCTTCGTGCATGAAAAATGGGGATCTTCGGGTAACTCCTTGCGATCACAAGACTTTTACCCATTTATTTTTCTCTCTGTGACGTCCGTATAGAAGATCAAAAAATCAATTTAACTTTGGGATAAATGGAGAGGAGAGAAAAACGTGAATATCTCGGAAATTAGATGCGACA
>NW_021680564.1:547-5345 GCF_001412515.2 Diachasma alloeum
GGTCACTGAAGAATGCAAACCATTCATTTTAATCTCGCAATAATCTGCGAAAAGTCTCATTCGTTAATCTATTATTATTGATTTAATCCCATTATTTGTATGAGATTTGTTGAGATATAATCTCTCACAAATATTGAATATATTTCTCATCAAAATAATTTGAAATTCATTCATTACCTTTGTATCACTGACAAAATATGTAATAAATGTGAATAAGATGAATTGCTCGTATTTTTTTTTTATTAAAGATCTAGTTGTATAGAAATTCAAATAAATGATCCTCTTTCGCTCAAGACTTCATAATTCCTTCTCTCCCTCTCCTTTATGATCAACTAATTTACAAATTAAGACAATAAGAAGTTGTATGAACGAAAATGGGATAATCAAGCGGATGAGTGAATGCAAAGGAGGTTTCATGTTGGATTTAAGATTGGGAACGCATCCCTGTTATCGACTGTTTCCATGGTAATAGATGAAAATTTCTTTACCCACAGAGACGGCCTCTCGATTAGTTCATGCGCGCCACCGCTATGAAACTCTGATCGAACAGTTCCCATAAGCCTGAGCAATCTCCCCTATTATCTCTGGTCGTGGGGGTCAAAGAGGATTGACTAAAGTAGAGGCTCAGATCTCGGGGTTAGACTGACCCCAAGCCAAAAGTAGTTCGACCCCAACGGAGGGATGCCGCCACGGTCGAATCTGACGGCTGGGCGAACTGCCTGTGCGGTTAACTCCCGCTGTCACAGGGATAGTTTCGGAGTGGAATCTGTGTCCTCCTCGTCCTCAGCATGTTCTTAATGTTTTTCAGGTGATTCATTTGCTGGCTAATTAATATTAAGGAATGAAACACAGAGGGTGTGACGGAGAATTAAATTCCCCATCAATCGATCCCCGTTGCATCCCTTAATCTCTGTAACAAAAAAATACAAACTACGACAAAGTCATGGGCCAGTGAGAAAAATAATTTTGTTCTCGGCGCACAGTGACTTTTCATCATTCGCTCACGAATTAGAAATTCACTTCTCCCCTCCTAATTGAGATTAGGGGATGAAAAACGAGTAGTTCGACGGAGAATTAAATTCCCCACCAACTGACCCTCTTTCATCCCTTAATCTCTGTGAAAAATGGAAGAAACTGTCATGGAAATAACAGCGCAGTAAGAAAAATAATTGTTTTGCGGCGCACAGTGACTCCCGGTAATTAAAAATTCACTTCTCCCCTCCTAATTGAGATTAGGGGATGAAAAACGAGTAGTTCGACGGAGAATTAAATTCCCCACCAACTGACCCTCTTTCATCCCTTAATCTCTGTGAAAAATGGAAGAAACTGTCATGGAAATAACAGCGCAGTAAGAAAAATAATTGTTTTGCGGCGCACAGTGACTCCCGGTAATTAAAAATTCACTTCTCCCCTCCTAATTGAGATTAGGGGATGAAAAACGAGTAGTTCGACGGAGAATTAAATTCCCCACCAACTGACCCTCTTTCATCCCTTAATCTCTGTGAAAAATGGAAGAAACTGTCATGGAAATAACAGCGCAGTAAGAAAAATAATTGTTTTGCGGCGCACAGTGACTCCCGGTAATTAAAAATTCACTTCTCCCCTCCTAATTGAGATTAGGGGATGAAAAACGAGTAGTTCGACGGAGAATTAAATTCCCCACCAACTGACCCTCTTTCATCCCTTAATCTCTGTGAAAAATGGAAGAAACTGTCATGGAAATAACAGCGCAGTAAGAAAAATAATTGTTTTGCGGCGCACAGTGACTCCCGGTAATTAAAAATTCACTTCTCCCCTCCTAATTGAGATTAGGGGATGAAAAACGAGTAGTTCGACGGAGAATTAAATTCCCCACCAACTGACCCTCTTTCATCCCTTAATCTCTGTGAAAAATGGAAGAAACTGTCATGGAAATAACAGCGCAGTAAGAAAAATAATTGTTTTGCGGCGCACAGTGACTCCCGGTAATTAAAAATTCACTTCTCCCCTCCTAATTGAGATTAGGGGATGAAAAACGAGTAGTTCGACGGAGAATTAAATTCCCCACCAACTGACCCTCTTTCATCCCTTAATCTCTGTGAAAAATGGAAGAAACTGTCATGGAAATAACAGCGCAGTAAGAAAAATAATTGTTTTGCGGCGCACAGTGACTCCCGGTAATTAAAAATTCACTTCTCCCCTCCTAATTGAGATTAGGGGATGAAAAACGAGTAGTTCGACGGAGAATTAAATTCCCCACCAACTGACCCTCTTTCATCCCTTAATCTCTGTGAAAAATGGAAGAAACTGTCATGGAAATAACAGCGCAGTAAGAAAAATAATTGTTTTGCGGCGCACAGTGACTCCCGGTAATTAAAAATTCACTTCTCCCCTCCTAATTGAGATTAGGGGATGAAAAACGAGTAGTTCGACGGAGAATTAAATTCCCCACCAACTGACCCTCTTTCATCCCTTAATCTCTGTGAAAAATGGAAGAAACTGTCATGGAAATAACAGCGCAGTAAGAAAAATAATTGTTTTGCGGCGCACAGTGACTCCCGGTAATTAAAAATTCACTTCTCCCCTCCTAATTGAGATTAGGGGATGAAAAACGAGTAGTTCGACGGAGAATTAAATTCCCCACCAACTGACCCTCTTTCATCCCTTAATCTCTGTGAAAAATGGAAGAAACTGTCATGGAAATAACAGCGCAGTAAGAAAAATAATTGTTTTGCGGCGCACAGTGACTCCCGGTAATTAAAAATTCACTTCTCCCCTCCTAATTGAGATTAGGGGATGAAAAACGAGTAGTTCGACGGAGAATTAAATTCCCCACCAACTGACCCTCTTTCATCCCTTAATCTCTGTGAAAAATGGAAGAAACTGTCATGGAAATAACAGCGCAGTAAGAAAAATAATTGTTTTGCGGCGCACAGTGACTCCCGGTAATTAAAAATTCACTTCTCCCCTCCTAATTGAGATTAGGGGATGAAAAACGAGTAGTTCGACGGAGAATTAAATTCCCCACCAACTGACCCTCTTTCATCCCTTAATCTCTGTGAAAAATGGAAGAAACTGTCATGGAAATAACAGCGCAGTAAGAAAAATAATTGTTTTGCGGCGCACAGTGACTCCCGGTAATTAAAAATTCACTTCTCCCCTCCTAATTGAGATTAGGGGATGAAAAACGAGTAGTTCGACGGAGAATTAAATTCCCCACCAACTGACCCTCTTTCATCCCTTAATCTCTGTGAAAAATGGAAGAAACTGTCATGGAAATAACAGCGCAGTAAGAAAAATAATTGTTTTGCGGCGCACAGTGACTCCCGGTAATTAAAAATTCACTTCTCCCCTCCTAATTGAGATTAGGGGATGAAAAACGAGTAGTTCGACGGAGAATTAAATTCCCCACCAACTGACCCTCTTTCATCCCTTAATCTCTGTGAAAAATGGAAGAAACTGTCATGGAAATAACAGCGCAGTAAGAAAAATAATTGTTTTGCGGCGCACAGTGACTCCCGGTAATTAAAAATTCACTTCTCCCCTCCTAATTGAGATTAAGGGATGAAAGAAAGGCAGTTCGACGGAGAATTACATTCCCCATTAATTATCCTTCTTTCATCCCTTAATCTTTGTAACAAAAAAATTAAAATCGCCATGAAAGTCAGGGGGGCGATCCCCACGACCGCCACTTTACCATCATCAAATGCCGTAAACTTGACGAAACTAAAAATTCCCTAGCATCTAAAAAAAACAAAAATAAAAAACGTAAAGGGTGCAAGTATTTGATTGTAATCTTCTCCACAGCTGGTTACTGTTATAACATTTATCATTACACGAGACTATTATATCGTATCTGAGATATCAGTGCTGAGTGATTTATTTGTAATGACTCTANATAGAAAATTATTCCATCGATTCATTAGCAAATAATCAAAGACAATTTTGCTTGCATATGTACGCACATATACGGTGTCCCGCAACCGCTCCTTTTCCTGAAAGGGTATTGAAGAGGGAGCTNCAACTATTACTTGTATATCGCTTGTTGATATGCAGATCAAAACGCACAAATGTGATGACCTAGGAAATTCTCAATGAGTGATGTATTATATCATTATTATAAGGAAAATTGCCTCTATTGTTCGTTATGAGGACTGTATTACTAAATTGTCCATGGAAAATTGAGTGAAGATGGAGAGAATGACTAATGTTTTTAGAATTTAATTGATTTTTGATGATGGATAATGTTTGTAGGAATTCATTTCCATATATTAGGATTGTTCCACACAATACTCATAACTCTACAATAATTGAATTCCGAATATTTATTAAATCCCAAACCTCATAACATCTTTACGCAAAATAGTGTATTCAATGAATGATCTGCACTGTTTTCTATCGATGGATACATATTCTCAAGTTTATATAAATCTGAACTAGGGATCATTGAAAATATTGAAAGGTTCGGCATCATAAACGGCGATAGAACTGATGACAATAATATTAAAAAATGTAGCATATCTATAGTCTAACACGCTTTCGGTTCAAGAATTATTTTGTGCGAGCAAATGGAGAAGAAAAAAAATTTCATAACAACGATAATAGCTTACAATATTACACCTATGGAGAAATCAATGAAAACAGCCTATTGACGTGAATACACTTATTTAAGTGACTTTTGGAAAAAGATTATTTATATGGACAACCAATTTTGTTTTCGCGCAACAATCAACGAAGACAAAATTTCGTTTTGTCCGAACTGATATAGAATTATCAGTTACCATCTGAGTAAATTACCGACTGTAGAGATATCACCAGC
>NW_021680564.1:5623-8057 GCF_001412515.2 Diachasma alloeum
TTTTTTTTTTAATTGACAAAATTTTTTTTTTCTTTCTTGAGGAGAGGGGGTGAGGAACAAGGCTGAGCCCAACTCCTGTCTCCAAAATGGGAATGGGATTTTCTTTCTCCATTTTGTGCTCTCAATTCGCAAGGATTTGGGAAAATTAGGCACTTCGAGGGGGTAAAAGCCACCCCCGTTTGAAACGGGGATTCGAAATCTTCACTAAATGAGGGGAGGGGGTTGAGAAACAAGCCTGAGCTCAATTCCTGTCTCCAAAAGGGAAACGAGATTTTCTTTTTCAATTTTTTGCTCTCAATTCGAATGGATTTGGGAAAATTAGGCATTTTGAGGGTGTAAAAGCCAACCCCGTTCGAATCGGAGAGTTGAAATTTTCACTAAATGAGGAGAGGGGGTTGAGGAACAAGCCTGAGCCCAAATCTCGTCTCCAAAAGGGAAATGAGATTTTGTTTTTCCAANGAGGGATTAAGAGTTTCTTTTCCCATTTTTGGCTCTCGGTTTGCATGGATTTGGGCAAATTCGGTACTTTGAGGGGTTAAAAGCCACCCTGGTTCGAATCGGGGAAGTCGATATTTTCACTGAATGAGGGGAGGGGGTTGAGGAATAAGTCTGAACCCAAATCCCGTCTCCAAAACAAAGTTGAGAGTTTCTTTTCNGTCCCCCCAAGAAAGAAAAAAAAATTTTTTGTCAATTTAAAAAAAAAACTTCGCCCCTGAAATCAGTAGAAAAACCCCGAAATACAAAAAGGTCAGACCAAAAAAAATAAGCTCAGATCCAAAAACGGAAGAGGAACTTTCCACTTCAAAAAGCTCCCTCTTCAATACCCTTTCAGGAAAAGGAGCGGTTGCGGGACACCCTATATACGTACGGACAAGGTCAAAAAATTACATTTTCAGAGTTTTTGGATCATAATGGGTTGATATANTGTAAAAGCCACCGTTTTTCGAATCGGGGAAGTTGATATTTTCACTAAATAAGGGGAGGGGGCTGAGGAATAAGCCTGAGCCCAAATCCCGTCTCCAAAAGGGGAATGGGATTTTCTTTTTCCATTTTTTGCTTTGAGTTCGCATGGATTTGGGGAAATTAGGCACTTCTANCACTTCAAAAAGCTCCCTCTTCAATACCCTTTCAGGAAAAGGAGCGGTTGCGGGACACCCTGTATACGTACGGACAAGGTCAAAAAATTACATTTTCAGAGTTTTTGGATCATAATGGGTTGATATACCACGAAAAATCCAAATTTAAATTTGAACAATTACAATGCATAATTTTTAATTAACTTGATGCCAAAAAATTTTTTTTTTCCTTTATTGCTTTTTTTCATACATGTAAAATATCAAGTAATTTTCATTTTGCAGAGCATTTGAAGACATTTTAAAATANCTTTTAGTTCGCATGGTTTTGGGGAAATTAGGCACTTCTAGGGAGTAAAAGCCCCCTCCCCTCATTTAGTGAAAATGTCAACTCCCCGATTCGAACGGGGTTGGCTTTTACCCCCTAGAAGTGCCTAATTTCCCCAAATCCATGCGAACTCAAAGCAAAAAATGGAAAAAGAAAATCCCATTCCCCTTTTGGAGACGGGATTTGGGCTCAGGCTTGGTCCTCTACCCCCTCCCCTCATTTAGTGAAGATTTCGAATCCCCGTTTCAAACGGGGGTGGCTTTTACCCCTTCGAAGTGCCCAATTTTCCCAAATCCATGCGAATTGAGAGCACAAAATGGAGAAAGAAAATCCCATTCCCATCTTGGAGACAGGATTTGGGCTCAGCCTTGTTCCTCACCCCGTCCCCCCAAGAAAGAAAAAAAAATTTTTTGTCAATTTAAAAAAAAAACTTCGCCCCTGAAATCAGTAGAAAAACCCCGAAATACAAAAAGGTCAGACCAAAAAAAATAAGCTCAGATCCAAAAACGGAAGAGGAACTTTCCACTTCAAAAAGCTCCCTCTTCAATACCCTTTCAGGAAAAGGAGCGGTTGCGGGACACCCTGTATACGTACGGACAAGGTCAAAAAATTACATTTTCAGAGTTTTTGGATCATAATGGGTTGATATACCACGAAAAATCCAAATTTAAATTTGAACAATTACAATGCATAATTTTTAATTAACTTGATGCCAAAAAAATTTTTTTTTCCTTTATTGCTTTTTTTCATACATGTAAAATATCAAGTAATTTTCATTTTGCAGAGCATTTGAAGACATTTTAAAATATTTTTCCTGATCTTTTTCAAAAGGATTTGACTTTCAAAATTTTTCAAAATGCGTTTACAATTTTTTGGAAATGAGTGAGATAATTTTTTAAAGTACAATCGAAATTTCATTTAGGAATGAAACGAGGGTTGAAGGATGGGGAATTTAATTCTCCATCGAACAGCATTGGTTTCATTCCTTAATGTTCATTAGGAGGGGAGAGACGATTTTTTAATTAGCGGGCGA